>NW_024059297.1:0-275808 GCF_016432855.1 Salvelinus namaycush | reverse complement strand
AGTGACCCCGGCAGGGACCAGTTGTCCCCAACAACTCAGTGCACGACCTCGGTGCTATAACACGGGGAGGCCAGCCGAGCGTCCCGGATGGGACCGAAGGGGCCGAAGGGCCCGAAGGAGCAGGCAGGGCCGACCACGCGCCTCGTCCATTCGCGTGCCTCGTCCCATTCACGTGGCCACCGTAAGCAGGGCGTAGAGAGGCTACTAATATTGTCAGGAAGAAGAAGAAGAAGAAGAAGAAGAAGAAGAAGAAGAAGAAGAAGATGAGGACGAGGACGACGACGAGGAGGAATAAGACCCCGCCGAGCGTGAGCCCTCCGCCTACGACAGTAAGCAGGGCGTAGAGAGCCTACTAATATTGTCAAGAAGAAGAAGAAGAAGAAGAAGAACAAGAACAAGAAGAACAAGAAGAACAAGAAGAAGAAGAAGAAGAAGATGAGGACGATGATGAGGACGACGACGAGGACGACGACGAGGAATACGACCCCGCCGAGCGTGTTGCCTCCGCCTACGACGCCTCGCAGTCCCGGTTTCAGCGCGGCTCAGGTCCTGGAACAGATATCCTCCAGCGTCGACCAAGAAGACGAAGAAGACTACTGCGATTCCGAAGAGGAGGACGTTTCGGAAGATGAAGACGGTGAGGAATACAACCCCGAGCGCGACGCGGACGACTACGAAGACGACTCGGCCTCGCGGTCGTGCTCCTCTTCGGAGGAAGAGCCGGAGGGAGAGCGAGAGGGAGACGCGGCCGCTGGCCGAGAGCGAGACAGAGAGCCAGACAGAGAGCGAGCCAGAGACAGAGAGCGAGAGCGAGACAGAGCCAGAGAGCCAGAGCCAGAAAGGGAGACGTTGCTGTCAAAAAACGGCAAAATCAAATGGTCCTCCGTGGCCTATCGCGGCCCGGACCGGCCCCGCGCCATCCGCCGGCTCTGCCCCGCCGTGACGCCGGGCCCCACGGCCTACGCCGCGTCGCGAGCGCTCGACATCGCGTCCGCCTTCCGTCTGTTTGTCACACCGGCGATAGAAAGGATCATCGTGGACATGACGAATCTGCAGGGGGTGAGAAAATACGGCGACGGCTGGCGACCCATGGACTCCACCGACCTGCGCGCCTACGTAGGGCTGCTGATCCTAGCCGGCGTCTACAGGTCCCGAGGCGAGGCCGCGGCCAGCCTGTGGGACGCCGAGAGCGGCAGGACCGTGTTCCGCGCCACCATGCCGCTCAAGGCGTTTCACAAGTACTCGAGGCTGCTGCGATTCGACGACCGCCAGTCGAGACCCGCGAGACTCGCCACCGACAGACTGGCGGCCGTGAGAGAGGTGTGGGACCTGTGGGAGGAGCGGCTGCAGGCCCTCTACAACCCGGGGCCCGAAGTGACGGTGGACGAACAACTGGTCCCGTTCAGAGGTACCGTCTATGCATCTGTGTACGTACGCGTAGCGTAGAGAGCACGGGCAGTCTATGTATCTGTGTTTGTACGTGTAGCGTAGAGAGCACGGGCAGTCTATGTATCTGTGTTTGTACGTGTAGCGTAGAGCACGGGCAGTCAATGTATCTGTCTATGTACGTGTAGCATAGAGAGCACGGGCAGTAGTAGCACGGGCAGTAGTAGCAATCGGCAAGAGTAGCAACGTGGAGCACGGGCAGTAGTAGCACGGGCAGTAGTAGCAATCGGCAGTAGTAGCAATCGGCAGTAGCACGGGCGGCGGAGGCGGCTGCGTGTAACGTAAACGCAGTGCGCCCCGATGGTGAGCCGGTAACGATGACGCTGGTATCTGTGTTTGTACGTGTAGCGTAGAGAGCACGGGCAGTCTATGTATCTGTGTATGACGCTGCTAATCTCCTCTCCCTCTCCTCTCCCTCCCCTCTCCCTCGCCTCAAGGACGCTGTCCTTTCCGACAGTACATTCCCAGCAAGCCGGCCAAATACGGCATCAAGTCGTGGGTGGCCTGCGACGCCAAGTCCAGCTACGCTTGGAAGATGCAAGTGTACACCGGCAAGGCGGCCGGCGGAGGCCCCGAGAAGAACCAGGGCGCGCGCGTCGTCCTCGATCTGACCGAGGGACTGCCGGGCGGTCACAACGTCACGTGTGACAATTTCTTCACCTCCTACGAACTCGGGCAGCGGCTCCTCGAGAGGAACCTCACCATGGTGGGCACGGTGCGAAAGAACAAGCCCGAGCTCCCTCCCGCGCTGCTCCAGTCCAAGGACAGACAGGTCTCGTCCTCCAGGTTCGCCTTCACGCCCACCGCCACTCTAGTGTCCTACCTGGCAAAGAGAAATAAGAACGTGCTGCTTCTGAGCACGCGGCACGCGGAGCCCGACGTTAGCGATCGCCGAGACCGGAAGCCGGCCCTCATCCTAGACTACAACTGCAACAAGGGCGGCGTGGACAACCTAGACAAGGTGGTCGGCACCTACAGCTGCAGACGGATGACCGCCCGCTGGCCCCTGGTCATCTTCCACAACATCCTCGACGTGTCCTCCTACAACGCCTTTGTCATATGGCGAGAGATCAACCCCGACTGGATGCCCGGGAAGCGGAACAAGAGGAGGGTGTTCCTGGAGCAGCTCGGAAAGGCGCTCGTGAAGCCCTTGATCCAAAGAAGGCAGCGTCTCCCCCGCACCGAAGCCGCCTCAGCACTTGTCAAAGTCATACGGGGCGAGCGTGTATCCGCCGAGGCTCGTCCGCAAGCCCTTGAGCGAGCCGTCGGCCCGGCCGCCGCCTCCGACCCAGCCCCGGCTGCCCGGCTGGAGGCGAGTAAGAGGAAGAGGTGTCAGCTCTGCCCACCCAAGAAGGACGCCAAGACACACACCGCGTGCTGCAGGTGTAAGAAATACATCTGCAAAGGCTGTTCACACCCATACTGTCACACTTGTGCCCACTGGGCCTTTAGCCAAGACGGGACAGGGTGACCCGGGGGGGACACTGTGTGCTAGGCATAATAGGAGGACAACGGGAGGGTTATACAAGCTCTAAATCGTGTTTAATGCACTCTGTTAGTGAATTTTTTTGCAGTACTGCTTAAACTAGAGGATAGGAACCAATTTCAGCGAGTTTCAAGCATGAAATTGAAAAAAAACACTTTTCCTTAAACAAGCTCTAAATCGTGTTTAATGCACTCTGTTAGTGAATTTTTTTGCAGTACTGCTTAAACTAGAGGATAGGAACCAATTTCAGCGAGTTTCAAGCATGAAATTGAAAAAAAACACTTTTCCTTAAACAAGCTCTAAATCGTGTTTAATGCACTCTGTTAGTGAATTTTTTTGCAGTACTGCTTAAACTAGAGGATAGGAACCAATTTCAGCGAGTTTCAAGCATGAAATTGAAAAAAAACACTTTTCCTTAAACAAGCTCTAAATCGTGTTTAATGCACTCTATTAGTGAATTTTTTTGCAGTACTGCTTAAACTAGAGGATAGGAACCAATTTCAGCGAGTTTAAAGCATGAAATTGAAAAAAAACACTTTTCCTTAAACAAGCTCTAAATCGTGTTTAATGCACTCTGTTAGTGAATTTTTTTGCAGTACTGCTTAAACTAGAGGATAGGAACCAATTTCAGCGAGTTTCAAGCATGAAATTGAAAAAAAACACTTTTCCTTAAACAAGCTCTAAATCGTGTTTAATGCACTCTGTTAGTGAATTTTTTTGCAGTACTGCTTAAACTAGAGGATAGCAACCAATTTCAGCGAGTTTCAAGCATGAAATTGAAAAAAAAAACTTTTCCTTAAACAAGCTCTAAATCGTGTTTAATGCACTCTGTTAGTGAATGAGTAAAATGTAGTTCTTACAGTGGGGTTCAAAATTATTGACACCCTTGATAAAGATAAGCAATAATGACTGTATAAATAAATCATTCAAATACTGAGCTATATTGTATACAAAATAAATACATGGGGAAATTATGAGTTTATGCTAATACAATTGCTCAGAGAAAGATTTTGTTAAACAAGTAATATTTTTTCAAAGATTATACCCCCAAGACATACTAATTTCTCACCATTACCAATAACAGGGGAGGTTAGTATGTCTTGGGGATATGATCTTTGACCCTTCTTTACTCGTTGTAACTTCTTTACTCATCCTTATTCATGATACATTCAGGATTATCAGTAATCATGGTAGCATCCACAGTAATGTAGAAGTGTTTAGAAACATATACTCTTATTTACAATAAAAGTGACTCCAAAATGACACAATACATTTTTAACCACTAATTTCTATTTGGCACAAAATTATCTGAAAAACCAAAACTAACAGCAAATGCATCCAACAAGTAATTTTTAAGAATCTTTAGGGGTGTCAATAATTTTGACCCCTACCTTTTTATGAAAAAAAAACAAAAAACATTTATTGTTACACAAAATCTCTGTCACGCCCTGACCATAGTTTGCTTTGTATGTTTCTATGTTTTGTTTGGTCAGGGTGTGATCTATGTTGTATGTCTAGTTTGTCTATTTCTATGTGTTTGGCCTGATATGGTTCTCAATCAGAGGCAGGTGTTAGTCGTTGTCTCTGATTGGGAACCATATTTAGGTAGCCTGTTTTGGGTTGTGGGTGATTGTTCCTATTACTGTGTTCCTGTGTTCGTGTTAACTATATGGGACTGTTTCGTTTTCGTTCATTTGTCGGTTTATTGTTTTTGTTTGTTGTTTCAAGTATCCTTATTAAAATGGATACTTACCACGCTGCATCTTGGTTCTCCTCACTTTCTCCCGACGAAGAACGTTACAATCTCTTTCTCTGAGCAATTTTCTTAGTAGGCTTATAAAATAATACAATTTCAAAATGTTTTGGAGCATACAATATACCTCAGTATTTAAATTATTTATTTTATACAGTCATTATTGCTCATATTTATTAAGGGTGTCAATAATTTTGGACCCCACTGTATGTTGTTAAGAAATAGCTGTTGTTATAGTAACAGGTGTTTGGATTTAATGTTGTCCCATCAAGCACTACAACTAATTATTTATTTGTCATTATGGCATCGAGCTCCTTCTTATGGTTTTGTATTTTGTTTCTTTCTTGTTTTTCAGTGGTGAAATGCCATCCAACAGAATAACAGCAGTTTATTTGATTCCACTCACTGAACTTACTCTATCTTACTTTTTGGGCCTCCTGTGATTTATAACTTATAAGTGCTTAATTACGTGTATAAAATAAACATTAGATAACACACAAAGTTTGGAGAATTTGTGTAGTTCTATGTTTGAGCCTTCAGTGGGTTACAGACTGGCTAACCTTTAGTTGATTGAATGTTCTCTTTCATGCTCACATCTTGTCTTTTTTGTGTGTGTGTGGGGGGGGGGGGGATTATTTTGGACATTACAAATACAGCACAGTTAATGGAGCCATTCCAGAGTCCCCATGCAATTGACAGACAGGTGTTTAAATTAGAGCATTGAATCGAATGCCAACAAAGTCTTCAAATTGAAATTCAACCAATGCAAGGTGGTTGGTCAGGCATTTAGGATTCCTTTTTTTTTATGGTGACTGATGTAAGGTTAGTGTCTTGTCTACCTGTTCAGCTCTTTTGGAGTTTTTCAATGAAAAGCACTCCACTTCAAAGAAACAAACTTGTGAAATGACTGAAATGTCCCCCTGGTGTCTAGATGTGCTGACTTTTGACAAGCCTTCAAATGAAATAACCTCCCTTTGTACTGCATCCTTTACCACTGGAGAAAATGTGTGCATCTTCTGATATCCAGGTTCTCCACCTGGGTCAAACCAATCATATTAGAGATTAGTCCAGGTCACACAAACAGAACACTCATCTGCCTCTGTGGAGTGGAATCGATTGCAAAATATGGGGATACATTTCATCGACGCAATGAAATGCATCCTCCTCTGTGAATAAACATGATGGCTTTTATATTTGAAAATATCCAATTTTATTCTCACATATGATCTGGCATATTGAGGGTTAACAGTGCCAGTTTGAAAAAGCATTGCCTTAAATGCTGAATGAGAAAATGAGAAATTTATTTTTCTTTTCATATTAGTGTGCATGAGTCATGCCACAATTAAATTGCAAAGTTAAAATGAAAATAGAAAATGGTTAATTGAAAAGCCAAATGGTAAACAGAAAATTGTAAATGCAATGTGCAAAATGAAATTTAAAGTGTCTGTTTTCATTTTCCAACTACCCAATTAAGCATTTTCTCATTTCCAAAAGTGTATACAAATTGCTTCTTGGAGGCGTGAACCAAGAGAGCAACACACCCCTATGTAATAGTACATCCTAGCCATGGCGGGCTCTCTGTACATTGATTTTAGACTAGTGTAAACAGGTCTCCTGTGTACCAGAAAAGCATAGGCCTGTTAAACTGAAGCCTAGCAATTGACTCACGGAGCCAATGCAACTCTTCAGGTCTCAGACAAGGTAGGGCCTACTCATCATGCATGTGTGGTAACTGAACCACCTCAGTCAAGATTCACCATCTTTTGACCTCTTCCTCACAGAGACCCAGCTGAGCCACGAAACAAATATGACTGACAGGGTTCAAACAAGGCTATTCTGCACATCAGAAGAGCACATTAGCCTGCTAAACCAAAGCCTATAGCCAATGCAACTCTTCAGGTATCAAGCAAGGTTACTCATCATGCAAACAAGTAACCAGGAAGAAGTGATTTGTGACCATGTGATGAGTAACTTTGCCTAATGTTGAGTAACTTTGCCAGGGACCAGACAAATTGCATTAGCTCCCCAAGCTAAATTGCCTAGGTTTTGGCTTGGCAGGCTAAAATGTTCTTCTGGTGTACAGCACACCAGGTTTGAAACATGTCAGTTACACTAGTCTAAAATCAATGCACATAGGATGCATTACTGCATGGTGGTGTCCTGTTGCTCTCTGGTTAAGGCCTCCAGGAAGCAATTTAAATAAACGTTTAAAATAAAAAGAGAAAATGCTAAATTGGGCAATTTGAAAATGAAAATAGCCATTTTCCATTTCACTTTGCAAATTCTTTTTACCATTTTCTGTTAACCATTTGCCATTTTCTGTTTTCCATTTCCCATTTTAATTTAGAATTTCCATGAACCATTTCCAATATTAAATTAGCCATTTTCAATTTTCTTTTTAACATTAGAATTTCATTGTCATGAATCATGCATACTGATATGAACATATAAATGCATTTATAATTTTACATTTCAATTGAGCATTTAAGCATTTTCGAAATGGCACGGATCACCCTCCATACTAACACGGTAATAGCATAACATGTGCTCCAATAGGTCAATATAATTCACGGGTTTTTTGACTTGCGTAACAGCACAGAGCTGGCTTCAGTCATTTCAAAGTTCATAAGGAGAAAGCATCCCTCCACGGACGCCAGTGCTGCTGTAGCCTACCAGCACACAATTGTCCCGTACGTGCAGATGGTACTCTGGTTCGATGGCTTCAAGGAAACGGAATTTCTGCATTTGAGCCTCAGTTCGGTGATTCGGGACTTAGTAAAGCTTTCAATGTAATATTTGACACGGCTGCTGCAGACCTGTGACTTCTTCCCAAAGACCAGACGAAGTGCCAAGTGATGCCAAAACATTGCGCGCGGACAACCAAGCAGTGCGTGTTTCTCTCTTTATCAAGTATTTGGATTGGCAAATCAAAGCCTTTCAAGGTTCATTCCTTCAACTAACTTCATAGTTGGTTTTAATTATTTTTAACTTGGAATATTGGATTTTTTTCTTCTTCATAAAAACCCTTTTAGTCACTTGAATGGGATTGTGACCTCTCGTCAATGAAGTCCGGCAGGCGACCAATGAATTAAATATGAGAAGTTTGATTGTTTTTACTCTGTCTTTATCAACGTGTCTGTCAGTGGTAAGTAATACAACAGTACTTTTACTGTATATTTCGTTTTGTGTTAGGCCTATCCCCCGGTGCGGCAGGGTAGTCTAGTGGTTAGAGCGTTGGACTAGTAAACTAAAGGTTGAAAGTTTGAATCCCCGAGCTGACAAGGTACAAATCTGTCGTTCTGGCGCTGAACAGGCAGTTAACCCACTGTTCCTAGGCCGTCATTGAAAAAAAGAATTTGTTCTTAATATTAACTGCCTTGCCTAGTTAAATAAAGGTTAAAAACATGCATGATGATAAAATGTGCACAAGGATGAAGAGAAGGGCTTTCTATTGCTTGAAAATATAAACTAACAAATGTGTGGCATTACGATGGATTTGGTAAGAAGAGGTTTTTGTCCATATAGGGTAGCCTAGGGTACAATGTTCTACTTGTTTACTCTCATTTATTACACCAATTTGCTCTCTGCAGTTTACAGAAGTTGAACTCTTGATTTAAGCATGCAGCATTTTTCACAGTCAAAGAGATATGGTATAAACACAGGCAGATGTAGGATCTTAATTTGAGCCAGTTTGCTACAGCAGGAAAATAATCCTGCAGCAACAGAACATTTTAATTATTATGTGGAGTCTAATTAATAGACATTTTTATAGGGGTTGATATATTTTTCTTAAGAGAAAATCAAGTAAAAAATGTCAGTGGAAATTCCAAACGTCAGAAGCCTTTTTAAACCTCAAATAGACTACAACTTTTACAATTCCTGCACTGCAGGAAAGTTCTACAACAGGGTGATCACATTAAGATCCTACAGCTGTAGCAGTAATGAATAGGCTTGTGCTATTCAAAGCATCAAGATCTCATTTTGCCATGAATCTGTCATTGGAGTGCTCTTTATAGGGCAAATGATAGTCTAGGTAATTTCATATTTCCGCTAAATAGCATCCTCATCATCCTCCCCTCACGGGATGCTCTGAATTTACCCATTGCTGTGCTTATGTTGCCTGTGCCCCCAATGTGTGGCAGAGTAAATGGGACACAGGTGTGAATGGATGCTATAGTGCATATAATAAGCTTATACCCATCAGAACAAGATATAACAACCGTTCGGTGTGAGCTATGATGCAGTGGATTCTGATGTAATGATTTGACTCGTGAGAGTGAAATACAGCTATTTTTAACCATATTCTGCAACAACGTGGAAAGTAGAACCCAAACAGATTCTATATGCAACTCTATGATAGAATGCCTTTCACACAGGATGTTGTTAACCTCTGAAAAAATTGTTAAATAGGACAGTCTGACTCTACTGTCTGCATGGTCTTACAGACTTTTATAGGTATAGACTTCGATTTTTACATTGTTTGGAGGCACAAATAATATGGGTCACCTGAAACGCTCCAGACTATGTCTATCTCAGAGGAGCTACCCAGGAAAGGGCTGAAAATAGCCCATATTAATATATGTAGCCTTAGAAATAAGGTTAAAGAAATCAATAACTTGCTAACATTAGATAACATTTATATATTAGCCATTTCTGAGACTTAGATAATTCGTTTGATGATACAGCAGTATCAATACAAGGATATAACATCTATAGAAGAGACAGGAATGCTTATTGGGGAGGTGTTGCTCTATATGTTCAGAGCCATATCCCTGTAATGCTTAGAAAGATCTCACGTCAAGTGTTATTGAAGTGCTGTGGTTGCAGGTTCACCTGCCTCATCTAAAGCCTATTATTTTGGGGTGTTGCTATAGGCCACCAAGTGCTAACAGTCAGTATCTAAGTAATGTGTGTGAAATGCTTGATAGTATATACGATGCAAACACAGATGTTTACTATCTTGGGGACCTGAATATCTGTCCGCTCAAGAGGAAGCGTTTCACAGTAACCAGTGCCTATAATCTGGTTCAGGTTATTAATCAACCTACCATGGTGTTTACAGACACTACAGGGACAAGATCATCCACATGTATTGATTACATTTTTACTAATACTGTAGAACTTTGTTCTAGAGCTGTATCCGTACCCATTGGTGCAGTGATCACAAAGGGGCTATATCCAGGAAACGGTAGCGGTGTGTGGGTAAAATCACTAAGGAAGCCAAGCCATTAAAAAAGCCATATGCAACCTATGTTGTGATAATTGCATTGTTTGCTCTATAACCATAAATTCATACGCCACCGTGATATACAATAAGGCCATGACAACAAAAAGACAACAGTCACACAGTGGCCGAATAAATTCAACTACACGTTTGTTTGTTTCATCACAAAACCGGAAAGCCTCATCTGAAGTCCACAAAGCAAATATTGCATTCAAACAGTTATTTGGTCAAGCAAGTTAATGTTTTCGACAGTTTACTAAACAACTACTGATTTAGAACCAAGGAGTTACTGCAAGTCAGCACAAAGACAACAGGAGCGCTGCCTCCGCTATTCCAGCACCATTTCAACTTAATCATTTAAACATCAAATCAACAAGGCTATATATGTTTAGTTTAATACACTGAAAACCAACTTAAAGATACAACAAAACTATTTAGTCCAATCAATGTTGCTAAATATCATGCTTCTGATAGGCTAATTGACATCAATTGATTCAATTGGAGGTGTACCTGTGGATGTATTTCAAGGCCTACCTTCAAACTCAGTGCCTCTTTGCTTGACATCATGGGAAAATCAAAAGAAATCAGCCAAGACCTCAGAAAACCAATTGTAGACCTCCACAAGGCTGGTTCATCCTTGGGAGCAATTTCCAAATGCCTGAAGGTACCACGTTCATCTGTACAAACAATAGTACGCAAGTATAAACTCCATGAGACCACGCAGCCGTCATACCGCTCAGGGAGGAGACGCGTTCTGTCTCCTAGAGATGAATGTACTTTGGTGCAAAAAGTGCAAATCAATCCCAGAACAACAGCAAAGGACCCTGTGAAGATGCTGGAGGAAACGGGTACAAAAGTAACTATATCCACAGTAAAACGAGTCCTATATCGACATTACCTGAAAGGCCGCTCAGCAAGGAACTGCTCCAAAACAGTTTGCAACTGCACATGGGGACAAAGACCGTACTTTTTGGAGAAATATCCTCTGGCCTGATGAAACAAAAATAGAACTGTTTGGTCATAATGACCATCATTATTGTTGGAGGAAAAAGGGGGAGGCTTGCAAGCCGAAGAACACCATTCCAACCGTGAAGCACGGGGGTGGCAGCATCATGTTGTGGGGGTGCTTTGCTGCAGGAGGGACTGGTGCACTGCACAAAATAGATGGCATCATGAAGATGGAAAATGATGTGGATATATTGAAGCAACATCTCAAGACATCAGTCAGGAAGTTAAAGCTTGGTTGCAAATGGGTCTTCCAAGTGGACAATGACCCCAAGCATACTTCCAAAGTTGTGACAAAATGGCTTAAGGACAACAGAGTCAAGGTATTGGAATGGCCATCACAAAGCCCTGACCTAAATCCTGTAGAACATTTGTGTGCAGAACTGAAAAAGCATGTGCGAGCAAGGAGTCCTACAAACCTGACTCGGTTACACCAGCTCTGTCAGGAGGAATGGGCCAAAATTCACCCAACTAATTGTGAGAAGCTTGTGGAAGGCTACCCAAAATGTTTGACCCAAGTTAAACAAAGGCAATGCTACCAAATACTAATTGAGTGTATGTAAACTTCTGACCCACTGGGAATGTGATGAAAGAAATAAAAGCTGAAATAAATCATTCTCTCTACTATTATTCTGACATTTCACATTCTTAAAATAAAGTGGTGATCCTAACGGACATAAAATGGAATTTTTACTTGGATTAAATGTCAGGAATTGTGAAAAACTGAGTTTAAATGTATTTGGCTAAGGTGTATGTAAACTTCCGACTTCAACTGTATGTATGTCTGTGTGTGGGTGTCTTCGCCCTCAAGTAAAGCTAAAAATGTTGACTCACCCTACAGTATTTGTAGACTAGTTCAACGTCAATGCCATCCTCCTCTCTTCATGTTGGCAAAATGGTCTATGGCTCTGTCCAGTGGATATTTTAGTATGTAAATCTTTGTGGGGCAAACAATTTTTTTTTTAGATGCATGCCAGCAAAGCCACTACACAACACAACATTAACAATACATTTGTTGGAGTATAATGGTGACAAACGGTGCCCATAAACTGTTAGGGCCTACATAAAGCTGTCCCAACAGCAGAGTCCCAACAACCGTCCCAACACCTTACCACCGCAACACATGGCTATCAGCGTAGCCTTGTCTGGCAGTGAAACAGTTCATTCAGCCTCATTTACTGCCTTTAAAAAAAACATAGCTGATATGGCTGACTTGTTTAAACAAATGTGGTTCCTATTGACAATTGAGATGTACAAACTATGACATAACAGGACGTTGAGCGGATAAGAGGCAATCCGTATTTTCGATTAAGACATGAGCTAGGACAGACGTAGTCAATATAACTATTTGTTCAGCACTTTTGAAATGCACAGTGATAGAATGGGCTGTTCTTCCAGTATTCTCCCTGTACACCAAGTCAGAACCGCAGGATAACTAAAGGGGGCATATAAGCAGACAATGAAAGCTCTTACAATATTTGATGATGACATTTCTCTAAAACAGGCTATAGGCTACATGTGTACCACCAAGTCAGAACAGTAGGCTAAATGATGAGGGGAAAAGGGACTGAATTATTAGGGTGAGGCACATGGGCTACTAACAGCTTACTATACAACATACACTTAGTATTACTTTCTAAGCTACATTATACATATCTCCCTGGCATATTACATGCATCAGCATACACTATATTTTTGGACTCACATTGTTTTGCTGTGCTCACTTCAACAGGAAGGTGACACAGTGGTAATTTGAGGGCAAGTTTTGTCATCAAACTTTGACATCAAAGTCTGTCATTCTCTGGATTTATTGTGCTTTCAAGACAACTGGGAACAACAACAAAAAAACTGTCGAATTATGATGTTAGTAATCTTCAGGTCGGAGCTCTAGACTTGGAATTCTTTCAAAACTTATTTTCCCAGTCGGAGCTCGTTTTTTGTTGTTGTCTTGAACTCACTAAAGTCTGAGATTTCCCAGTTCCGAGTTTCCAGTTGTTTTGAATGTGGCAGAAGTCATGCTGGATTGAAAGCGTGGCCAATGTTGAAAGTTTATCCTTTTTAAGCTTGGAAAAGAGACCCTTAAACCCAGACATGGACCACACATGCACTCCACTGAATAGCAGGCTCGTGATAGCTTTGCAATGCTTGCAGTTAGCCATTGATTCCTTCCAAACCCCTCATTGTTGAATTTGCGATTTCCAACTTGTTGTGTAATGTTTATGTCTAATGGCCGATGAGCAGAAAAAACTGAAATACATTATTTACATAATTTTTCAGACCCTTTCTATGAGATCCAAAATTGAGCTCAGGTGCATCCTGTTTCCATTGATCATCCTTTAGATGTTTCTTTAACTTGATTGGAGTTCACCTGTGGTAAATTCAGTTGATTGGACATGATTTGGAAATGCACACACTTGTCTATATAAGGTCCCACAGTTGACAGTGCATGTCAGAGCAAAAACAAAGCCATGAGGTTGAAGGAATTGTCCGTAGAGCTCCAAGACAGGATTGTGTCAAGGCACAGATCTGGGGAAGGGTACTCAAACATTTCTGCAGCATCGAAGGTCCCCAAGAACACAGTGGCCTCCATCATTCTTTAATGGAAGACATTTGGAACCACCAAGACCCTTTCTAGAGCTGGCTACCTGGCCAAACTGAGCAATCGGGGAGAAGGGCCTTGGTCAGGGAGGTGACCAAGAACCCAATGGTCACTCTGACAGAGCTCTAGAGTTCCTTTGTGGAGATGGGAGAACCATCTCTGCAGCACTCCACCAATCAGGCCTTTATGATAGAGTGGCCAGATGGAAGCCACTCCTCAGTAAAAGGCACATGACAGCCCGCTTGGAGTTTGCCAAAAGGCACCTAAAGACTCCCAGACCATGAGAAACACAATTCTCTGGTCTGATGAAACCAAGATTGAACTATTTGGCCTGAATGCCAAGTGTCACGCCTGGAGGAAACCTGGCACCATCCCTATGGTGGTGGCAGCATCATGCTCTGAGGATGTTTTTCAGCGGCATGGACTGGGAGACTAGTCAGGATCAAGGCAAAGATGAACAGAGCAAAGTACAGAGAGATCCTTAATGAAAACCTGCTCCATAGCGCTCAGGACCTCAGACTGGGGCGAAGTTTTACCTTCCAACAGGACAATGACCCTAAGCACACAGCTAGGACAATGCAGGAGTGGCTTCGGGACAAGTCTCTGAATATCCTTGAGTGGCCCAGCCAGAGCCCAGACTTGAACCTGATCTATCTCTGGAGATACCTGAAAATAGCTTTGCAGCAACACTCCCCATCCAACCTGACAGTGCTTGAGAGGATCTGCAGAGAAAAATGGGTGAAACTCCCAAAATACAGGTGCGCCAAGCTTGTAGCGTCATACCCGAGGCTGTAATCGCTACCAAAGGTGCTTCAACAAAGTACTGAGTAAAGGGTCTGAATACTTACGTGAATGTGATATTTTTTTATTTATACTAAAAATCAGTTTTTGCTTTGTCATTGTGGGGTATTGTGTGTAGATTGAGAGATTAAAAAAAAAATGTTTTTAGAATAAAGCTGTAACGTAACCAGATGTGGAAAAGTCAAAGGGTCTGAATACTTTCCGAAGGCACTGTATTTAACGTGATTTGATGTCATTTTATCTGTGGCCAATGACTTTGAGGCTTCTTGGATGGGCACTTCTAATGTAACTCCATGGCAGCACCCAAGGGGTTTGAATTTTTGAGCTCTCCCCATAGATTTGGCGGTGACGTAATGTCCTCATGAGTGACAGACCACTGAGCCAATCACGGCGCAACTAGAGAACATTACCAACCCATACACTCAATATTTTCCTCTGGCTGCCCCACTCCCACGGAAAGCACTGAGCTAGGCTGAAACGCAGCATTTTGGAGTTGCCTTACTCAAGAAAATACCATGTTTGTATGCAGCTTTTTTAACTCAATTATTTTCTTTTTTTCATTGTTTGCAAACTGATATGTGACACGTATTAATGCGAAAATAACATGCAAAACATGCTAAACAGGTGGGCTCTACCCCACCTGCCCTGAATGGCGGGTCGCCACTGGCTCTGTCAAACAGTACACTTTTAGTTTTTGTTGTCATAGCTAAAATGCTTGCTAGCCTGACTTCCTTGCATGGGCAACAATGAACCAGCTATGTTAGATAGCTAGCTAGCTAGTTTATGTGAGCCAACCAGGCTACGTATTGAACTTCAATCATCTCAGGCCAGTGGCACAACATATTTAGTTAAAGGTAGATCAGAATCGGCATTGGCCTGTACAGAGAATTAAGTCAAAAACACAAGTTAAAATCCCAGTCTCCATCCATGGCTTAGGAAAGGGACGATTTGGCAGGCTAGCTACTGTAGGACATCAACACAAGCAGACCATAAACTTTTTTCTGAAAATGACGTTTTGCAAAGGAAGTCATTTGATTGGTCTGAAGCCAAATCCAAACTGGCCTCCCTTGGGGGGTGTTTTGCTGCACCAGCACAACTCACAGTTGAGTTCAGCTAATTATTTATAAAATGTTTTTTCAAGGGGAGCCATATGCTTGCTGGCATCAATCAATCAAATGCTACGGCTGCAAAAAGTTATACTCTTTTGGTCCAGACAGTATCAGATACATGGGTTCCCATACTGAGACAGACGGGCGCTGTTTCCCTTGCTCAGATGATTTCAGCCACTTGCGAATTGACGGAATATTATGAAAACAGAGAAATACTAAGAGAAATTAATTATAATTGTATTTATTTATTGGTGTCACGTTCCTGACCTGTTTTCTTTTGTCTTGTATTTATTTAGTTGGTCAGGGCGTGAGTTGGGTGGGTTTGTCTATGTGTGATTTTCTATGTTGGGATTTTGTGTTCGGCCTGGTATGATTCTCAATCAGAGGCAGCTGTCAATCGTTGTCCCTGATTGAGAATCATACTAAGGCAGCCGGGGTTTCACGTGTGTTTTGTGGGTGTTTGTTTCCGTGTTTGTATTCGTGCCACACGGGACTGTTGTCGGTTGTATTCATTTTGTTATTTTGTTTCATGTTAGTGTTCAGTTTCGATTTAATAAATTATCATGAGTACTACCCACTCTGCGTGTTGGTCCGATCCATGCTCCTCCTCGTCTGAAGAGGAGAACGACTATGACGACCGTTACAGAAACACCCACCAAAAAAGGATCAAGCAGAGTGGGAACAGACAGCAGCAGAGACCGAGGACACAGGACTCGTGGACTTGGGAAGAGATCCTGGACGGCAAAGGACCCTGGGACAGAGCTGTCCGTCTGTCCCGAGCCGTCAGAGCTGCCCGTCTGTCCCGAGCCGTCAGAGCCGTCCGCCAGACAGGAGCAGCCAGAGCCGTCCGCCAGACAGGAGCAGCCAGAGCCTTCCGCCAGACAGGAGCAGCCAGAGCCTTCCGCCAGACAGGAGCAGCCAGAGCCTTCCGCCAGACAGGAGCAGCCAGAGCCTTCCGCCAGACAGGAGCAGCCAGAGCCTTCCGCCAGACAGGAGCAGCCAGAGCCTTCCGCCAGACAGGAGCAGCCAGAGCCTTCCGCCAGACAGGAGCAGCCAGAGCCTTCCGCCAGACAGGAGCAGCCAGAGCCTTCCGCCAGACAGGAGCAGCCAGAGCCGTCCAGCCAGGACCAGCCAGAGCCGTCCAGCCAGGACCAGCCAGAGCCGTCCAGCCAGGACCAGCCAGAGCCGTCCAGCCAGGACCAGCCAGAGCCGTCCAGCCAGGATCCGCCAGAGCCGTCCAGCCAGGATCCGCCAGAGCCGTCCAGCCAGGATCCGCCAGAGCCAGCCAGCCAGGATCCGCCAGAGCCAGCCAGCCAGGATCCGTCCCTCAGTCCGGTGCTGCCCCTCAGTCCGGTGCTGCCCCTCAGTCCGGTGCTGCCCCTCATTCCGGTGTTGCCCCTCAGTCCGGTGCTGCCTCTCAGTCCGGTGCTGCCCCTTAGTCCGGTGCTGCCCCTTAATCTAGTGGGGTTAATTTGGAGGGGGCTACGGAAGAGGGGATTGACTATGGTGGGGTGGGGACCACGACCAGCGCCAGAGCCGCCACCGTGGACAGACGCCCACCCAGACCCTCCCCTAGAGTTTATGCTGGTGCGCCCGGAGTTCGCACCTTAAGGGGGGGGTTATGTCACGTTCCTGACCTGTTTTCTTTTGTCTTGTATTTATTTAGTTGGTCAGGGCGTGAGTTGGGTGGGTTTGTCTATGTGTGATTTTCTATGTTGGGATTTTGTGTTCGGCCTGGTATGATTCTCAATCAGAGGCAGCTGTCAATCGTTGTCCCTGATTGAGAATCATACTAAGGCAGCCGGGGTTTCACGTGTGTTTTGTGGGTGTTTGTTTCCGTGTTTGTATTCGTGCCACACGGGACTTTTGTCGGTTGTATTCATTTTGTTATTTTGTTTCATGTTAGTGTTCAGTTTCGATGTAATAAATTATCATGAGCACTACCCACTCTGCGTGTTGGTCCGATCCATGCTCCTCCTCGTCTGAAGAGGAGAACGACTATGACGACCGTTACAACTGGTGAAATATTTGGGGAAGCCTGGCTTCCCTTGGCATCCATGAATACACACCACTGCCCGGAAATCAAAAGTTACAAAAGCTGTGCCTAAAATAGTGTATAAGAGATCATACAGAATATTTTGCTGTGACTCTTATGTGGATGATGTTAAAAATATTTGTTGGTCTGATGTGATTAATGAGGAGCATCCAGAAGCTTTACTTGATGAATTTATTAAATTGCTTCTTCCAATTATTGATAAACATGCACCTGTTAAGAAACGGACTGTTAGAACAGTTACGGCTCCATGGATTGATGAGGAATTGAAAAACTATATGGTTGAAAGAGTTGGGGCAAAGGAATCTGGCTGCACATCTGACTGGCTGACTTAATGCAAGTTGAGAAATTATGTGACTAAACTCAACAAAAAGAAGAAGAAACGGTATTATGTATTAAGCCAAGATCAATGATATAATGAATGATGGAAAAAAACTTTGGAGTACTTTAAATTTAAATTATGGGCAGAAAGACGAATTCAACTCAATCTTTAATCGAATCAGATGGCTTATTAATCACAAAACCATTTGATGTTGCCAATTATTTTAATGATTACTTCATTGGCAAAGTGGGCAAAATTAGGCAGGAAATGCCAACAATGAACAGTGAGCCATCATACTCATGCATAATTTTTTTTATAATGAACAAAAAGCATTGCACCTTGGAATTTTGTAAAGTTAGTGTGGGAGAGGCGGAAAAATTATTGATATTGATCAATAATGACAAACCTCCTGGCATTGACAACTTGGATGGTAGCTGACTCTATAGCCACTCCTATCTGTCATATCAAAGCCTAGAGGAATGTCTTTGTCCTCAGGCCTGGAGGGAAGCCAAAGTCATTTACTGGTTCTAACACTGGCATTAAACAAAGCCTGTGTGTCCATGTATGCTGATGATTCAACCATATGCATGTCAGAAACCACAGTTAATGAAGTCACTGAAACCCTTAACAAGGAGGTGCAGTCAGTTTTGGAATGGGTGGCCAGTAATAAACTGGTCCTGAACATCTCTAAAACTAAGAGCATTGTATTTGCTACAAATCGTTCCCTAAGCTCTAGACCTCAGCTGAATCTGGTAATGAATGGTGTGGCTGTTGAACAAGTTGAGGAGACTAAATTACTTGGTGTTACCTTATATTGTAAACTGCCATGGTAAAAACATATAGATTCAATAGTTGTAACGATGGGGAGAGGTCTGTCCATAGAGTTACTCTTCTTTTTTGACACCACACTCCAAAAGCAAGTCCTGCAGGCTCTAGTTTTGTCTTATCTTGATTATTGTCATGTCATGTGATCAAGTGCTGCAAAGAAAGACCTAATTAAGCTGCAGCTGGCCCAGAACAGAGCGGCAGGTCTTGCTCTTCATTGTAATCATAATATAAATACTATGCATGCTAGGCTCTCTTGGCTAAGAGTTGAGGAGAGACTGACTCCATCGCTTCTTCTTTTTATAAGAAACATTAATGTGCTGAAATATAAAAATTGTTTGCATAGTCAACTTACACACAGCTCTGACACACACTTACCCCACCAGACATGCCACCAGGGGTCTTTTCACAGTCCCCAAATCCAGAACAAATTCAAGAAAGTGTACATTATTATATAGAGCCCTAATTACATGGAACTTCCTTCCATCTCATATTGCTCAAATAAACATCAAACCTAGTTTCAAAAAACAGATTCTCCCGTATTTGACCTAGATATTGTGTGTATGTATAGATATGTGTGCCGTTTTTAAATTATATGTAGTTCTGTCCTTGAGCTGTTCTTGTCTATTAATGTTCTGTATTATGTTATGTTTCATGTTTATTAATTGGTCTTTTCATGAATCAGAGTAGCTCTGAAAAAGATCTGATGTGAAAAGACCAATTAGTGGAAAAAATATCAGAATTGGGCTGGCTGTGTAAACACAGCCTATGTGCCCCAGCCTAATCACTGTTGGTTTGTTACGGTGCAATTAGGGCAACATGGGAAAGAAACTGTACTGTATCATGAAAGTGCTAGAAGACTTTTTGCCAGGGCAAATGAACCCCTTCTCTCAAAATAGGTTGAATATTTGATGTGTAATAACTTTTCTTCTCCATCAACCAGATGTGAGCAGAGCAGAGTGAATAATCATTCATTTATCCCATATTAATATGGGTTATAGAGATTCAACAATTTCAGTAGCTACTGAGAATTTTGATGAGTGGGACTGTCTGAAATACATTGAATTCAATATATTTAATACATTGAATTCAATAAATGTAATGACTAAGCAGGAACAAACTTGAGGAAAGTTTCAGAACCTCTAGATAAGAGATGGAGTCTGTCTAGCTATACATATTTTGTGTGTACACCCCATCTGTATACAGTAGAGTAATGTCTTAGAAATACTTAAGCACTGTATGTTGAGCCAAGTATGGAAGCTCTTGATAAGCTCTTGGGCTCCCGAGTTGCACAGCGGTCTAAGGCACTGCATCTCAGTGCAAGAGGTGTCACTACAGTCACTGGTTCAAATCCAGGCTGTATCACATCCAGCTGTGACTGTGAGTCCCATAGGGTGGCGCACAATTGGTCTGGGGTAGGCTGTCATTGTAAATAATATTTTTTTCTTAACTACTTGCCTCGTTAAATAAAGGTTAAATAAAATGTATAATATAGGCTGTCTATACAGTAGGTATTAATGTTTAATACAACGCAGTGCTTCCTTTGTAATACATGAAAAGAAGCACATATGGTACTGTACAGAAATACCTATCTGAGCATAATTTGTATGCACTGTCTGTAGGCATCTACAGAGACTGTTGCCAAAACAGATGTGGTAATAGGCCTTCTCTTTTCATTTCCAAGTGGACTCTTTTCAGGTCATTAGCAAAAGCTCATAATTATCTTGTAACTCAATCAACAGATCAAGATCAACAGCTGCGCAATTAACCTGTATATGACATTGAAGTGGTTGCTTATTGCAATGATATGTTCTTGACTCCCAAGTATAAAGTACATTGGATCCGTCACACACAAAGTAATTCTGTCTCATTCAATAGTCAGTGCCCTGTTATCTCATTGATGAGAGGGATTTTTTTCAGGAAAACAGCTAACTTCCTGCATTTCAAGACAATTTATGTTGAAAAAAAATTCAGTTTTATAATGCTATTCTACACTTTTTGCTGTGATTCAGAGAGAAAAATGATCTGTTTTATCACTCATCTCATGCATTGTTCATATTTTGCCATGAGGCTGAGAAAATTTTGCATTTTTTAAGCTAGTTTCCTGCGATTATAGTTAATTTGCTATCATATTGCTACCTGAGGGTCCCAGACCTCCATGAGGCCCACAACCCCCGAAAAAACATTTGGTTGGCAGACCCCTGGAGGTAGAGGCACGTGATCTGCGAGCCTGTTTGTTAATCTGGCCCTGAAAATAGTAAGGTCTAGACACTGCCTTTCATCAAATTATAACAGATTGAATACGGTATGTGGGTAGTGGGTTAGTGGGTTAGTGACCACCCATACGTAAAATGCATGCATGACTGTAAGTCGCTTTGGATAAAAGCGTCTACTAAATGGCATATATTATTATATATTATATACCAGTCTTGGGTTCACAAGTCCATCTGGTTATAGACAGATATAAACCGTTTTAAACAGGATCACTGGACACTGATTTATCTGTTAGGGGAAAGAGGTAAATATTAGGGTTTTATTTGATATTATTGTATGGAACATATTATGCTGCAATTCGATTCATAACAATATTGGATAAAGGATAATCAAATAAAAAGCTACAGAGGCTTACTGTGTGTCCCCAGTGTTTGTGTTTTTAACATTAGTTACAAAATCAGCTGTGGGATACACAGTAGTAATATTAGAAGTTTAGGCTTTCACATTTTAGCCTGAAAGTCTGCGTTGAGTTGCATTTAGTAAGATATATTACATTTGGAATGTATCTACTCTGCATCTCCTTTCTCTGACAGAATACTAGAAATTAATCATAGCAATATCCTACAACGCCAATGGCCTTTCAATTAATATGTCTGTCTGCCACAATTTGGTTTAGCAAAGAAGCGTTTAAAAAATAAATTTGGTTTTGCAAAAAATAGATAGGATTGCTGCATTAACATAACTAAGGCCACACACATTAGTAGTGACAGCCGAGTTGACGCTGGGTGAAACCAGTAATTAGTGGTTGAGTGCTGAGTGCTGAGTGCAGCCTCATTTAAAAGGCCCTTTAGCATGCTAGGAGTGAGTCACTAACTCTCACAGAGATGCATGCCCCAGCCACTGACCTGGCAATCTCTTCCATTTTGGGCAACGCTGTGAGAGTCCCAAGTCAGAGTGATTATTTCTGCTCACACGAGACCGCATACTCATGAAAGGTAGCAGTGTCCTCAGTGCCCATCCTAGCTAGCCAGGGGAAACATTCTGTTTAAAATGACGACACTGATTTTAAGGTTTCTCTCGGCCTGAAGGGAGAGGAGAGAAAGGAGATGTGCGTCCCAAATGACATCCTATTCCCTTTGTAGTGCACTACTTTTGGTCAGGGCCCTTAAGGCTCTGGGCAAAAGTAGTGCACTATGTAGGGAATAGGGTACCATTTGGGACACGATCAGAAGGACCAGTTGCCAGTCAGTTCCACAGTGCGATGTAGTTTCTTTGGATGCGTTTTGGACTGTCAGTGTAGATACAGTAGGTGTGTTTGCCTTAACAGAGGCCAGGGGTCATAACAGTCATTATTTGTGTCCCAAATGGACCCATATTCCCCATATAGTGTACTATCAAAAGTAGTGCACTATGTTGGGCATAAGGTGCCATTTGGGATAAAGCATTAAGGGCCCATTGACCCAGTGCGAGTTCTCTTCCGCTTGGTGCCCCTGATTGTTTGTTAACGCTTCTGTAGCCTTTTTATAGACATTGCTGCCTGATGCCGTACTGTGTGTGTGTGTTCCCCCTGAGGCACGCTCTCTGTGTCATACTGTGTGGCTCTCACCCTTTCTGACACATGCCACTTGTTTCTCCTGGCAGGGATTGGGTGCGTTTAGCAGAAAAAGACTAACGGGAAACAAAAGTTGATTCTGACATACAGTTTGTTTTCAAGCCACTCTCTTCCTGCAGCACACTGACCAGTTTGACTATTATGTTCTTCACACTCAGTCCATCATCACCTTTGTATTGCACTTGACTCCTCCTGAAGAGACTAACATGTCGGTAACATACTTACACACTCTCTCACACAGACGTCTGAGACCCTTAGGGATCTATGGAATGTATACAGTTCCCATTTAGGGTGCTGAAGGTGTGTCACGCTCTGACCATAGTTCTTTTGTGTTTTCTTTGTTTTAGTGTGGTCAGGGCGTGAGTTGGGTGGGTTATCTATATATTGTGTTTCTATGTTGGGTTTGTTGTTTGGCCTAATATGGTTCTCAATCAGAGGCAGGTGTTTGTCATTGTCTCTGATTGGGAACCATATTTAGGTGGCTTGTTTTGTGTTGGGTTTTGTGGGTGGTTGTCTTCTGTCTTTGTGTTCATTGCACCAGATAGGACTGTTTCGGTTAGATTCACTTTTATTATTTTGTTTGTGTCTTGTTCAGTTGATTATTATTAAAACATGGACACTAACTATGCTGCGTCTTGGTCCGATCCCTGCTACACCTCCTCTTCAGACGAAGAGGAGGAAATCTGCCGTTACAAGGTGTTTGTCGAGGAATTCTCTACTACACTATGTTCCATAACCACCAACCTACACAGAATATTTAGAGTGCAAATTCATGACATGTAAATACATTGGTTATTATTTTTTATCCCCTTCTTTCTCAGAATTTCAATTACGATCTTGTCTCATCGCTGAAACTCCCCAACAGGCTCGGGGTTGAGTCATGCGTCCCCCGAAACATGACCCGCCAATACACATTCTTTAACACCAGCCCGTTTAACCCGGAAGCCAGCTGCACCAATGTGTCTGAGGAAACACCGTTCAACTGACGACACAAACCCTCCCCTAACGCGGATGACGCTGGGTCAATTTTGAGCCGCCCTATGGGACTCCAGGTCACGGCCGGTTGTGACACAGCCTGGGATCAAACCCGGGTCTGTAGACCGCTACGCCACTCAGGAGGCCATTATGTTGGTTATTCTATCCATCTCTCCATTTACTTTATTTTTTATTTAACCTTTATTTACTCATGGAAAAATCACATCCATTTGATTATATCTGTAATATAAGGGGAATCTTTCCTCTCCAGTAAACCTACTCATTATTTTATTAATTTATTCCCTGTCTCAACTTCGCATATAGTTAGGAAGGCGGAAATTCAGTGCTCAGAAGCCATGATTTTTTAAACAATTTAAAACAAGATACAGTGTCAAAGCATCTTAAACATGATACCTGATGCTGTAGATCAGGGATCATCCACTAGATTCAGCCGCGGGCCGAGTGGATGGTCAGGGGGGCCGGAATATAATTACAAATAATTTGTAGACCGCAAGTAGCCCAAATGGATATAATATTTGACTGAAACATAATAATTTCAAACCTTGCTTACATTGTATACAATCACGAAATCTCTCTCTATTATACGTCGGAATACTTTGGAACAGATTCCCAAAATGAAAATCACTTGGAGCTGATTTGATGACATTTTTACAGTCTTTTATGCCCCCGGACAGATTTGTCCCGCGGCACGCCAGTTAGATTAATGTCTTGTTCACTGGTCTTTGCCTGCCATTCTGCAGCCTATAAGATACGATGTCCTTTGAATAATTCATTGAATTCACAATATGAATGTGCATGAATGTAATCACTGTACACCTTTCTTTCTACTACACAACTGACCAATTAAAATACTAACATCTAAGGATGAGTTAATTCAAGTTAATCAAACATTGAATTTCTTTTTAATTAGGTGAGTGGAAGACATCCAACATGTAACTTCCTTCTGGAGCTTGAGAAAGACCAGGAGGAATGTCTTGTGAAGCTGAGGGAACAAGAATCTTCAAATGCCTCCAAAGGTGACACCATCACGGCATATTTTGATTTCACATTTATCTCCTCATCTGACAGTTAAGATAAACCGTGGCTTGTGAATAGATTTACGAATATTCCGGGATTGGAAACAAACTGCATATTTTGGTGAATGGTGCAAGATTATTTTTATGAAACTTTTAAAAGAATATGTGAAATCTCATCTTTTCAAGTGCCTTTGAAAGTAATGGAAAGTGAATCCCATGTGCTACTCCCCAATGCCTCTGTCAAATTAAATGAAGACTCAATAGTTTCTTAGTCCAGATTAGCATCACAACTCAGATTGTGACCACAAACTTTGATGTATTGTCACTTTCCATTCAAATCTGAATAGCTTGCACTTTAACTATCTTGAAGTAAATGTTGAACATGTTGAAGGTTCTACAACTCATGCCTATGATCATTCTACAAAACGTTATGCCTGCAAGCCCCACCATGCTGCCGACTTACTATGTTGGAACTTTACTGTGAGTTATAGCCAAGGCTGTGCTACATAAATTAAACTAATTGGGTAGAGAAATAATGTTAATTGTCAAGGGAATTAGTGTACGTTATCAAAGACAATACACTCAGTCTTTGGCTTTCTTTCTGAGTCCCGACACAAAAACAATGTGTATATTTCTGAGCTTGTGTTTGTGTAATATTAATTTAATATTCGCTGTCTAGCAGACACCTTATCCAAAGCGTATGGATGGCCCCAGCGGGAATCGAAGCCACAACCCTGGCGTTGCTAGCGCCGTACTCTTACCAATTAAGTCAACTGTGCTTCGAAAGCATAGAGAGCATCCAGGTCAACATTAAAGGGAGCAGGGTTTTCATGCATCAGTTGCCCTAGGCTAATATGATTATGAAACATTTAGCATTAAAAAATCGGTGTTTGTTAGCGCCAGTAAACACTGTGGGTGGCAATATGCTCAACATTTTTATCTTATAGTGTGGTACTGCACTGCCATTGTCATACACTGTATCACAGATATGGAGATACCAAAAAGCAGGAGCTGCACTTGAAATAATATCACCAGAGCCCTATGCACGATAAATGGAATAGGGTGCCATTTGAGACACTGAGAGACACATATTATACCACTAAGAGAGTGCAGAGATACTCATGTGGGTCACATCGTGAATATGTATTTTTTTTGTCCGTTTTTCACATTGTGTTTTAATGTCATTAATTCTATCTGATGTTAATAGCTTTCTTTTTATAGAGCTAGCTATGTTATTTACAGATGGAGGCTTTCTCTTCTGTCTCTCTATCTCTGGAAGGGAGCGAGCTATGTTTTACTGGGCTAAGGCTAAGCGCTCGATTTTTACAACTAAGATGTGGCAAGTGACACTTTGCTTTTTGAATGTCCAATATCTTGAAACTTGACTGCTGACATGCAAAACATTTTGGGACTGTATCAAAAGTGGACTAATGAAAAAAACACATAAATATCGTATTTTGTGGACTTTTCCTTTGTATGCCATTTTCCTTTGTACACCCTTTTGTTTAATTAATAACAAAATATTTCCAGAGTCAAGTTTCAGAGAAAGGCTTTCTCAGCCTTGGCCTTCCTCCTGACATTGGTGAGACAAATAGATTCACACATTTAGCCACTTCACCCCCACACGGAGAGTCTATCATAGAGTTTCATAGTACCAGTAGCCTAATGGACTATAATTCATTCTGAAAGAGCCTATTGCACTGTATGCTGTGCATACACTATGTATGTGAGGCATTTATCATATTCAATACTGCTACAGTATGATGCTATCCATAATGAACAACTTGTAGGGTGAGGGTATGGTCTTGAATCCCCTATGGCAAAGTAGTGCTTTGGGAAATTGTTGCATGAGGTAGGCAACTACAAATTTCACAAAGATGAGACAAACAAACAACTGTCTTGAATCGTTGTATTTATATTAAAACTCTGCTGTCTAATCTCTTGACAGGAGCAGGATGCAAAGCTATCTGGGATAACATAGCATGTTGGGGCCGTGCAGAGGTTGGAGAGACAGTATCTAGAGAATGCCCCAGAGTGCTCAAGACATTCTTTGGCAGAAATGGTACAGTATTGTAGCCTATAGTTTTCTTCATATATGAATTCCAATTTCAATATCAATGTCAAAGTCACATTTCTGGGTGGATTTCTGTAAGTGTTGTGTCCCACATCATGCAAATGTTAGAGATGTTTGAGATTTTCCTCAAGCAATGTTCTCATATTGTCTGTAATGACTACAGCTCAGTAGCGGCGCGTGAGTAAAATCACCGGGGAAGCCAAGCCAGAAAAAAAGCCATATTACAACATACAGTACCAGTCAAAAGTTTGGACACCTACTCATTCCAGGGTTTTTCTTTATTTCTACTATTTTCTACATTGTAGAATAATAGTGAAGACATCAAAACTATGTAATAACACATATGGAATCATGTAGTAACTAAAAAATAATTGTTAAACAAATCAAAATATATTTTATATTTGAGAATCTTCAAAGTAGCCACCCATTGCCATGATGACAGCTTTGCACACTCTTGGCATCTGTCAACCAGCTTCATGAAGTAGTGACCTGGAATGCATTTCAATTAACCGGTGTGCCTTCTTAAAAGTTAATTTGTGGAATGTCTTTCCTTCTTAATGCATTTGAGCCAGTCAGTTGTGACAAGGTAGGGGTGGTATACAGAAGATAGCCCTATTTGGTAAAAGACCAAGTCCATATTATGGCAAGAACCGTTCAAATAAGCAAAGAGAAACGACAGTCCATCATTACTTTAAGAGATGAAGTTCAGTCAATACGGAACATTTCAAGAACTTTCAAGAAGTTTCTTCAAGTGCAGTCGCAAAAACCATCAAGCGCTGTGATGAAACTGGCTCTCATTAGGACCGCCACAGGAAAGGAAGATCCAGTGTCACCTCTGCTGCAGAGGATAAGTTCATTAGAGTTACCGGCCTCAGAAATTGCAGCCCAAATAAATGCTTCACAGAGTAAAAATAACAGACACATCTCAACATCAACTGTTCAGAGGAGACTGCTTGAATCAGGCCATTGTCGAATTGCTGCAAAGAAACCACTACTAAAAGACACCAATACGAAGAAGAGACTTGCTTGGGCCAAGAAACACGAGCGATTAGACTGGTGAAAATCTGTCCTTTGGTCTGATGAGTCCAAATGTGAGATTTTTGGTTCCAACTGCCGTGTCTTTGTGAGACGCAGAGTAGGTGAACTGATGATCACCGCATGTGTGGTTCCCACCGTGACGCATGGAGGAGGTGTGATGGTGCTTTGTTGGTGACACTCTCAGTGATTTATTTAGAGTTCAAGGAACACTTATCCAGCATGGCTACCACAGCATTCTGCAGCGATATGCCATCCCATCTGGTTTGCGCCTAGTGGGATAATCATTTGTTTTTCAACAGGACAATGACCCAACACACCTCCAGGCTGTGTAAGGGCTATTTGACCAAGAAGGAGAGTGATGGAGTGCTGCATCAGATAGCCTGGCCTCCACAATCACCCGACCTCAACCCAATTGAGATGAGTTGGGATGAGTTGGTTCGCAGAGTGAAGGAAAAGCAGCCAACAAGTGCTCAGCATATGTGGGAACTCCTTCAAGACTGTTGGAAAAGCATTCCAGGTGAAGCTGGTTGAGAGATTGCCAAGAGTGTGCAAAGCTGTCATCAAGGCAAAGGGTGGCTACCTTGAAGAATCTAAAATATATTTTTATTTATTTAATGCTTTTTTTGGTTACTACATGATTCCATATGTGTTATTTCATAGTTTTGATGTCTTCACTATTATTCTACAATGTAGAAAATAGTAAAAAATAAAGAAAAACCCTTGAATGAGTAGGTGTGTCCAAACTTTTGACTAGTACTGTATGTGTTGTGATAATTGCGTTGTTTGCTCTATAACCTGTTAGTTCATATGCTTTGTGACCGTGATATATATGCCTAAGGCCAAGACAATAAGAAGACACAGTGGAAGAATATATTCAACCACACCTTTGTTTTAATCACAAAACCGGTGAAGTCCACAAAGCATATTGCATGAAACAAACAGTTACATGACCTACAGTGTGGTCAAGCAAGTTAATGTTTCTGACATTTTTGGACTACTTAACAACTACTGATATAGAACCGCTATTCGAGCACCACTTCAACATCATCTAATCACCTCTGCTTAGTCTAATACAGTGACTACTAAAAGATACCAAAAACAATTTAGTCCAATCAAGCTAAATATGATGTGGCTGTCCATAGTACGGATTTATGTGTGTGTGCGTGCATGCGTGCGTGTAAGTAGAAAAAACATGTTGACTCACCCTACTTGTAGAGAAACGCCAATGGCATCCTCCTCTTTCATGTTGCCTAAATTGGTCTGACTCTGTCATACAGTACACACTTTAAGTTTTTGTTGTCCTAGACTACCTGGCTAAAATGCTTGCTCACTAGCCTTAACTTCCTTTCATATGGGCAACAATGCGCCAGGACAGCTAGTTAACATTAGCCTAAAGTTACTACATCTAGCTACACGCTGAACTTCCCTCCTCTCAGGACAGGGGCACAATGTATGAATTTATGGAGAGTTAAGTAAAACCACACGTCCAAATCCCTATATCCATCCATGGCTAATTTAGGAAAGGGACGATTTTAGATAGCTAGCTAGCCGCCGGAGGACAACGACACAACGAGATGCAACAATTCAAGTTTTCTGTCAATGACATTTGGCTTCTAATGTGATTGGTGTGAAGCCAAATCTAAACTGGCTTCCTTTGACACCTTTTTTTTGGTGCGCCAGGAACATTCAAAGCTGAACTCTCTCAGTTTAGCTCAACGCTGATAGGCTTCTATTTTAAATATCTTTTTATCATGGGAGGCGAAATGCTCGTTGGCTTCCCTTGTACTCAATGCTACGGGTGGCAACAATGTCATACTCTTTTTGACCAGACTGCATAGATGGGCTACACATACTAGACAGAGGGGCGCTGTTTCGTTCGCTTGGATGCTTTCTCCGGTGAGATACATTGAACCTCTTGTGAGTTGAAGTACATTTATGAAACACAGCGAGATGAAAGATAAATTACTATGTATGTTTTTTTTCTTTTTTCCTGGTCATCCATGAATACAAGCCACTGCTACAGCTACACTACAATGTTATGTGTGCATCTTTCCAGGTAGAGCTCACACCATTTTCAGGATTTGGATTCACACCAGACCAATGTTCCTAATTTCACAGAATTACAGAGGTGCACAGACCAGTGTAATGTAGATTTTCTACAGTTGGAGCGCATTGAAAGCCAGAAACAAAAATGGGCCCCAAGTATACAGTGCATTCGGAAAGTATTCAGAACCCTTGACTTTATCCACATTTTGTTACTTTACAGCCTTATTCTAAAATGTATTAAATAAAATAAAAATCCTCAGCAATCTACACACAATACCCCATAATGACAAAGTGAAAAAAGTTTTTTGAAAATATTCCAAATATAAAAACAGAAATACCTTATTTGCATAAGTATTCAGCCCCTTTGCTATGAGACTCGAAATTGAGCTCAGGTGCATCGTGTTTCCATGGATTATCCTTGAGATGTTTCTACAACTTGATTGGAGTCCACCTGTGGTAAATTCAATTGATTATACATGATTTGGTAAGGCACACACCTGTCTATATAAGGTCCCACAGATGACAGTGGATGTCAGAGCAAAAACCAAGCCATGAGGTCGAAGGAATTGTCCGTAGAGCTCCGAGACAGGATTGTGTCGAGGCACATATCTGGGAAAGGATACCAAAACATGTCTGTAGCATTGAAGGTTCCCAAGAACCCAGTGATCTCCATCATTCTTAAATGGAAGAAGTTTGGAATCACCAAGACTTTTCCTAGAGCTGGCCACCCGGCCAAACTGAGCAATCGGGGAGAAGGCCCTTGGTCAGGGAGGTGACCAAGAACCCAATGGTCACTGTAACAGAGCTATAGAGTTCCTCTGTGGAGATGGGAGAACCTTCCAGAAGGACAACCATCTCTGTAGCACTCCACCAATTAGGCCTTTATGGTAGAGTGGCCAGACGGAAGCCACTCCTCAGTTAATGGTACATGACAGCCCACTTGGAGTTTGCCAAAAGGCACCTAAATGACTCCCAGACCATGAGAAACAATATTCTTTGGTCTGATGAAACCAAGATTGACCTCTTTGGCCTGAATGCCAAGCGTCACTTCTAGAGGAAACCTGGTTCAATCCCTGCGATGAAGCATGGTGGTGGCAGTATCATCCTGTGGGGATTTTTTTCAGTGGCAGGGACTGGGTGACTAGTCAGGATCGAGGGAAAGATGAATGGAGCAAAGTATCGAGAGATCCTTGATGAAAACCTGCTCCAGAGCGCTCAGGACCTCAGACTGGGGCGAAGGTTCACCTTCCAACAGGACAACGACCCTAAGCACACAGCCAAGACAATGCAGGAGGGGCTTCGGGACAAGTCTCTGAATGTCCTTGAGTGGCCCAGCCAGAGCCTGGACTTGAATCCGATCTAACATCTCTGGAGAGACCTGAAAATAGCTGTGCGTCCATCCTGACAGAGCTTGAGAGGATCTGCAGAGAACAATGGGAGAAACTCCCCAAATATAGGTGTGTCAAGCTTGTAGCATCATACCCAAGAAGACTCGAGGCTGTAATTGCTGCCAAAGGTGCTTCAAACAAGTACTGAGTAAAGGGTCTGAATACTTCAGTAAATGTGATATTTGAGTCTTTTAGCAAACATTTCTAAAAACCTGTTTTTGCTTTGTTGTTATGGGGTATTGTGTGGTTTTTTAAATGTATTTAACTAGGCAAATCAGTTAAGATCAAATTCTTATTTACAATGACGGCCTAGGAACAGTGGGTTAACTGCCTTGTTCAGGGGCAGAACAACAGATTTTTACCTTGTCAGCTCGGGGATTTGATCTAGCAACCTTTCGGTAACTGGCCCAATGCTCTAACCACTAGGCTACCTGCCGCTGTGTGTAGATTGTTTTTTCTCCCTCATCAATCGACACACAATGTAATCAATTTTAAAATAAGGCTGTAAAAAAGTCAAGGGGTATGAATACTTTCCAAATGCACTGTCTATCGTTCTTTTGTAGCCCATATACTATGGCAAAATTCTTCATTGAATCATGGTGAATTACACCAAGCCAAGAATGATACAGTATGTTCTGCACTGCATGGACTAGAGGCAAAATTAATCATGTCTGCTCACTCCACAATCTCCAATGGCCCATGTGGCAGCCTAGGATTCTGTGGAGCTCTCGTCCTACCCATCACTACTGGTGACAGTCTAGACGAATCTGCACTGACACTTCATTCATTATAAACTAATTACCCAGACAAAGAGTATGATAGATGATAGATTACTGTAAGATCATTGTATTTACATTAAGACAGGTTCCAGTCTTATGATGAACGCCCCACATTCAAGATACCTCCGACTAAATGTAGCTGTGTGAAATTGAATTGGAGAGGATGAGTTGGGCATGTAAATTCGCTTGGAAGATGTATTTGTAACAGAAAACTCTGGGATCCCTATAGCACCCGTCAAGCCTACAAGTAGGTAGGCTGCTGTGGCAGGGTCTGTGTAGAGTAGACTGATGGAGTGTGACATTCAAAGGAGTGGAGAAAGAAAGAGGCCTGTGGTTGTAGTCCTAAATAGTGTGTGGCAAAGTACATTACATGACATTAGAATCTGGGTTCATTCAGTACACAACTGACTAAGTCGAAGGCTTCTTTGAATTAAACATGGAACCCTTTCGCTTCCCAGAGAGAGAGAAGTTTTTGTGAAAAAACTCTGAAAATGGCATCTATTTGCTCTTGAGAAGACTGTCTGAATGTTTTTTAGAATAATTTGACAACACTGTAAACAAGAACCAGTTGAATGAAACTTTAATGGAAGCCATCATGCGTCATGCTCAAAATGGAATCACAGCCACTGAGCAACCACTTAGGGTTGTGTGTGAAGCCATGTGTAGCAAATCACACAAACTTTTTTGGTTGACTTGAGTGGGCATACAAAGGAGGATCATCTTAGCAGAATAAATATCATTCATCAGACTCACTTACCAGAGAAATCAAATAATTGTGTCTACAAAAAAACATGCTGCAATTTTCTTTGACTATGATTTATGAAAGGAATAACCATTTATAAGTCTTTTAGAGATGAGGCAATACAAACATTTAACTGACAAAAGCAATGTTTTTCTCCTACCCACAGGAAACATAAGTAAGAACTGTACAGAGGACGGATGGTCTGAAGTTTTCCCCCAAATAACCCGTGTGTGTGGGGCAGAGGAAAAGCATGATAAGGTAACCAGGGTGATGTTCTCTGAGAGTTCTAGGTCTCTGGTCTCTCTGGTGTTCTAGATCTCTAGGTCTCTGGTCTCTCTGGTGTTCTAGATCTCTAGGTCTTTGGTCTCTCTGGTGTTCTAGATCTCTAGGTCTCTGGTCTCTCTGGTGTTCTAGATCTCTAGGTCTCTGGTCTCTCTGGTGTTCTAGATCTCGAGGTCTCTGGTCTCTCTGGTGTTCTAGATCTCTAGGTCTTTGGTCTCTCTGGTGTTCTAAATCTCTAGGTCTCTGGTCTCTCTGGTGTTCTAGATCTCTAAGCATCTGGTCTCTCTGGTGTTCTAGATCTCTAGGCATCTGGTCACTCTGGTGTTTTAGATCTCTGGGTCTTTGGTCTCTCTGGTGTTCTAGATCTCTAGGTCTCTGGTCTCTCTGGTGTTCTAGATCTCTAGGTCTCTGGTCTCTCTGGTGTTCTAGATCTCTAGGTCTCTGGTCTCTCTGGTGTTCTAGATCTCTAGGTCTTTGGTCTCTCTGGTGTTCTAGGTCTCTGGTCTCTCTGGTGGTCTAGATCTCTAGGTCTTTGGTCTCTGGTGTTCTAGGTCTTTGGTCTCTCTGGTGTTCTAGATCTCTAGGTCTTTGGTCTCTCTAGTGTTCTAAATCTCTAGGTCTCTGGTCTCTCTGGTGTTCTAGATCTCTAAGCATCTGGTCTCTCTGGTGTTCTAGATCTCTAAGCATCTGGTCTCTCTGGTGTTCTAGATCTCTAGGTCTCTGGTCTCTCTGGTGTTCTAGATCTCTAGGTCTCTGGTCTCTCTGGTGTTCTAGATCTCTAGGCATCTGGTCTCTCTGGTGTTCTAGATCTCTAGGCATCTGGTCTCTCTGGTGTTCTAAATCTCTAGGTCTCTGGTCTCTCTGGTGTTCTAGATCTCTAGGTATCTGGTCTCTGGTGTTCTAGATCTCTAGGTCTCTGGTCTCTCTGGTGTTCTAGATCTCTAGGTCTGGTCTCTGGTGTTGTATCATTGTTCAAAGTTTGAGCAAGAAACATTACATGATATGACATGCAAGTAGCTGTGTTTGGAAATACAACACTGTAGTCTATCATATATCATATATTTTAATCAAGGTATTGGTACATTGTACATTAAAGAGAAGAACATGACAATGTTCTTGTGTGAGTGATTTTCGATTGTTTTTATATAATATAACATTTGATTTAGTTTGTGTTCTGATTTCTGGGTGTGAAGGCCCTCATGCTGATAATGAAAACTAGCCGTATAACCCTTTGCTAAATGCATGGAAATTCTGTCCTCGGTCTGGTGTAGTGTGTTTTTGTATGTGTGTGTTTTTGTGTGTGTGTGTGCGTGCGTGTGCTCAATTCCACCTGATGCCTTGAAATACAGATGAAACACAGGCGCCTTAAAAGCTAAATAAAAAATCCTGTTCACCCAGCTGTCTCCTCAATCTGAATATTGTACCACGTGTGTCTCAAATGGCACCCTGATATTTCCTATATAGTGCATTGCTTTTTACCAGAGCCCTGTGGGGAATAGGATGCCATCTGGGACACGGACTCCAAATTACTGTCCTCCTGGTTGGCCCAATACAGCAGATGTTAATAAGAGGCCAAGTAGCAGCAATGTTCCAGGAGGAAAAATTAAGAAGACTGCTATCCCACTGCCCAGCATTTGATCAGAGCAATCTTCTTTGAAGAAAGCTGAACCAGAGATAAGCCCCCAAAAAAGAGCAATCAAACTCACAAATGACCCATTAATTTAAGGTCATTTAAATAATACTACCAACAGTAATTCTTGTTTGGCAAACTGACTGTAGTTAAATTGCTGGCCACAATTCCCTACGATTCACTTGCTTCATTCAGATTGAGGAATGACCTCGAACAGCCTATTGTGCTCTCTGCGCTCTATTCTCTTGGAGGTTATCTAAGAGGCCCCACTGGTCTGGATCACAGAGCCACCGGTGGCACTCTACTGATCTCCAAATGAAAATAAAACTCCTACTTTCTTAAATATTTAATGCACTAAAATGTTTTTCTCTAACCGAGTGGCCATTAATCTGTGAAATTCACCAACTGTACTCTCACCCAAGCCTTTCCCCCTGTTTGCCCATGTTAAGGCGAAGTCCAATCTTTCGGAATGGAAAATTCATCTTCTCTCACTATGAAAAATAGATAGGAACACATGTTTCCTCTATGACTTGTTTCACACAGAGAGTTCAGAACTTTTGCAATGCCTGCAATACTGTAGTGAAGCCAGGAATTCTTGAAATTGGTGGAGGGGCAAGAAGTACCAAACGATGCCCCTGCCATTACCAATACAGTGCAAGCTCTTTGGGAACCCTCTTCTGGGATGTAACCTCTAGTCCGAGTGCCAGTCTGTTTATGCTATAATGCCAACTCCGTGTCACTCCTTGTGTTTGGCTTGACATTGAGAGAGATCACCTAAATATTAATTGGCTTTCATCAAGCCATCCACTCAAGAAAAAGCTGTAACATGGTTCAGGTTATCAGTCAACCTATCAGGGTATTTTTAAACAGCACAGGAATGAAATTGATCACATCATTACCAATGCTGCAGAAATCTGCTCCAAAGCAGTATCCAAATCCATTGGATGTACAGTAGTGATCATAATATTGTAGTCATATCTAGAAAAAACTAAGTTCCAAAGGCTGGGCTTAATATAATGTATAAGAGGTCATACAATACGTTTTGTAGTGATTCCTACGTTGAAGATGTAAAGAATATTTGCTGGTCTGTGGTGTGTAATGAGGAGCAACAAGACACTGCACGTGACATGTTTATGAAATCTCTTATTTCAGTTACTAATAAGCATGCACCCATTAAGAAAATGCACAACCGATTGGTAAATATACTGTAAACTGAGAAATCATGTTACTAAACTGAACAAAAAGGAGAAACTGTACTATGAAACAAACATACAAGATATAAAGGGCTCTATTTTAACAAAACTAACACAATGGTAAATCTAAGCACAGGAGGTAGCGTTATAGGTTCAGGGGTGAGTCAAATGTATTTTTGCTACTTTCACTTTCACAATAATAGGCTAATTTGCTGGCATTGGCGTGAAAGGGGTGGGTTTTGATGAATTTGTGGGTTTGTCGAGGAATGGCCCCTCACTGACCAATCAGAAAGTGCTCCATGGCAAAATATGTGGTTGCTTCAAGTTGTGTACTTACAGTCTTTTATGTATTGCCTTGGAATCAGCTCCAATTCCAATGTTAGTCCGTTATAGTTTGTTAAATGGCTTACAGACACAAAAAAACAAAAGGTAGACCTATTTTTGCTAAATACATGAACTTGAATCCATTTGCAGTCCACACTGTTCTAAGTAATTACATGGCTTCAATAGCATTCACACTGATATAAGGGCTAAGCCTACTGTAAATTTCATTATGGCTGAGCATGGACATGAAAAACATTGGCAATAAGCAAGATTAAATGAATGATTGATAAGGCCTAAAAAGAGAACAAATAATTCTAATCAAATTCTAAACAAAATAACAACTAGTTTTAAATAGGCTATAGTATGTCACCATCATTTCTCCCTCTGGGCATATAATATTAAAACAACGCAGATTATGGAGGGTTTTATGCACCTCCAAACTTTTCACAGTTGCTGGACAAAGATCCAATATATATAGATAGGGGGAATGTCCACTCACCGTTATGCTGCTCCCAAAAAGGCCTGTTTAATGAACATAATCAGAACCATTTTACAGATCAGATCGCATTCACACATCTCCAGAAGTTGCGTTGCAAGCGAGCCGCGGACGTTGTCACCATTAAACCAGGAAGGTGAAATATTCTAATAAGTTAGGTTGTAATAAAATTAAACGAAAAACAAGCAGGTTTTATAAAAACTATGTAAAATGTAATGATATCATAAAATCGTCAGGATAAAAAAGACAAGCATTGCTGTTGAACCAGACTTCATCATAGTAGGCCTAAGGGAGGGCTCGGGTTTTGAACATATGAAACAGAAAACATGCAATTTTACGAGGTTCACCGGTATTCACAGAGGTTGAAATCTCTCGTTTCATGACGGGCATAGATACGTGAAGAGACACAGACACGCGCACATGATAATATATGCACTATACACACACGTCCACATGGAGACTGTGTTGTTTGGTAGTAGAGTAGTGACCTGAGGGCACACACTTAATGTATTGTGACATTTTATTGTATATACTGTGCATTCGGAAAGTTTTTATATATCCATTTTATTCTAAAATTGATATATTTGTTTGTTTTTTCCCTCATCAATCTACACACAATACCCCATAATGACAAAGCAAAAACAGGTTTTTAGAAATATCACATTTACATAAGTATTCAGACCCTTTACTCAGTACTTTATTAAAGCACCTTTGGCAGCGATTACAGAGTCTTCTTGGGTATGACGCTACAAGCTTGGAACACCTGTGTTTACAGAGTTTCTCCCATTCTTCTTGACAGATCCTCCTAAGCTCAGTCAGGTTGGATGGGGAGTGTTGCTGCACAGCTATTTTCAGGTCTCTCCAGAGATGTTTGATCGGGTTTTGGCTGGGCCACTCAAGGACGTTCAGAGACTTGTCCCGAAGCTACTCCTGCGTTGCCTTGGCTGTGTGCTTAGGGTCATTGTCCTGTTGGAAGGTGAACCTTCGCCCCAGTCTGAGGTCCTGAGCGCTCTGGAGCAAGTTTTCATCAAGGATGTCTCTATACTTAGTTCCGTTAATCTTTCCCTCAAGCCTGACTAGTCTCCATGTCCCTGCCGCTGAAAAACATCCCCACAGCATGATGCTTTCCTTCCGCTTGGCATTTAGGACAAAGAGTTCAATCTTGGTTTCATCAGACCAAAGAATATTGTTTCTCATGGTCTGAGAGTCCTTTAGGTGCCTTTTGGCAAACTCCAAGTAGGCTGTCATGTGCCTTTTACAGAGGAGTGGCTTCCGTCTGGCTACTCTACCATAAAGGCTTGATTGGTGGAGTTCTTCAGAGATGGTTGTCCTTCTGGAATGTTCTTCAATCTCCACAGAGGAACTCTGAAGCTCTGTCAGAGTGGCCATCAGGTTCTTGGTCACCTCCCTGACCAAGGCCCTTCTCCCCGATTGCTCAGTTTGGCCGGGTGGCCAGCTCTAGGAAGAGTCTTGGTGGTTCCAAACGTCTTCCATTTAAGAATGATGGAGGCCACTGTGTTCTTGAGGACCTTCAATGCTGCAGAAATGTTTTTGTACCCTTCCTCAGATCTGTGCCTCGACACGATTCTGTCTCAGAGCTCTACGGATAATTCCTGACATGCACTGTCGACTGTGGGATCTAATATAGACAGGTGTGTGCTTTTCCAAATCATGTTCAATCAATTGAATTTACCACAAGTGGAATCCAATCAAGTTGTAAAAACATCTCACGGATGATCAATGGAAACAGGATGCACCTGTGTTCAATTTCGAGTCTCATAGCAAAGGGTCTGAATACTTATATAAATAAGGTATTTCTGTTCTTTATTTTTAATGCATTTGTAAAAATGAAATAAAAACAGTTTTCACCTTCTCATTATGGGGTATTGTGTGTAGATTGATGAGGGAAATTTGTTTATTTAATCAATTTTAGAATAAGGATGTAATGTAACAAAATGTGGAAAAAGGGAATGGGTCTGAATACTTTCCTAATGCACTGTATATTTATTGTGACGGCCTTAATTTTGCTGGACCCTACGAAGAGTAGCTGTTGCCTTGGCAGCAGTTAATGGGGATCCATAATAAATACAAATTCAAAATGGCAGCAGTGGAGTTGGCAGGAGCACAAACAGATCTGGGACCAGGCTTTGTAACCTCAACTTTGGCTGGATAACTTTTTCTTATAGTTATATTTGAAGGGCACTTATGATGTGAAGTTCAAACGTGCTGTATATTTTAGAATACTTAAAACAAGGACTGATGTGATATCAAATGTCATGTGTGCGTGCATGCACGTTTTGAAGAACAATGAGCAATGGATAGTGTGAAGTGCAGGTGTAGAAGAGGTCGCTGCAGAACAGGAGCTCTCTCCATGCTTTTAGAGAGAATAATTGTTTTAGTAAGATAATGTACATTTGGCCCTGCATCAAACTGGGAGTGTTGGTAGGTTGGTAGGGTCCTTGTCTGACGTTTTCAAGAAAGTCACTTTGTTTTTCATTAGACAGTGGTAAAAGGGTGGAAATCAAACATTTGACACATTTCCTGGGGAAACAATATTAGAGAGCAGATTCACACAGGTCCTTTTAACAGATTTCAATCTCTTTGAATCAACCTGTGAATCACTCTTTGAGCGAGTTGAAATGATTTAGCAGTAGAAGCACTTTTTTCGCCCATCTCTACAATACACTTTTGTGATTCTGAAAAGGAGTCACTAAATGTCTCAATGATTCTGCTTTTCCTACCTCTGCTCACGCAGGTCCTTTTAATGACATAGTAAATCCCTTTGAATCAACGTGTAAATCTTTCTTTGAGTGGGTTGACATGACTGCACTCAGTGCCACCTCTCAGGGGAAGGCTATTTTTGATAGTAATGCTTGGTACATGTTTTTCTCCCAAATGTTTTTTTACCACTTTTGTGACTATCTTAATTTCTCTAAAGATAGAAAGCTGCTTTTGAAACTTTGAATCCCTGACTATGAAAAGCCAACTGACGTGGAATCTTGAAGCGTTGAAGGGTTGCACCCTCTATAGCCATCATAGTTATTATCTAACCCTACTGTTCATCTATTAATCTATTAAACAATTTGGCCTTAAATGACCACTCAAATCTCTACGCTATACAGCCAGAAGATATTAGGGCCCAAGGCGAGACCCAGATGCAGACACGGGAGGCAGATGGTTTGAGTCTCTGATATTTATTATAATCCAAGGGGTAGGCAAGAGAATGGTCGTGGACAGGCAAAAGATCAAAACCAGGTCAGAGTCCAGGAGGTACAGAGTGGCAGGCAAGCTCGAGGTCAGGGCAGGCAGAAAGGTCCAGCAGGCGGGTTCAGAGGCAGGCAGGCAAGGGTCAAAACAGGGAGGACTAGCAAAAGAGAGATAAGAAAAAGCAGGAGCACGGGAAAACCCACGCTGGTTGACTTGACAAGACGAACTGGCAACAGAGAGACCGGAAACACAGGGATAAATACACCGGGGAAAATAAGCGACACCTGGAGGGGGTGGAGACAATCATAAAGACAGGTGAAACGGATCAGGGCGTGACAGAACAGGACTGGCAACCCCTCGGGCCTGGTTCCACTCTAGGTTTTTTCCCTGCCTTCTAGGGGATTTTTCCTAGCCACTGTGCTTCTGCCTCTGCCTCTGCATTGCTTGCTTGCTCTTTGGGATTTTAGTCTGGGTATCTGTAAAGCACTTTGTGACAACTGCTGATGTGCTTTATTAAATACATTTGATTGATTGATAAAATTGAAGGTCTTGGATGTGCTGACGCATGCCAGTCTCATGGAAGAATGTTTTAGTATTTGTAATGATATGTTTACCTGCTGAGGATGTTTAAAAACTATTACAACCTATAATCTGTCCTTCCTTGTTATTCATTTGATGTTAGGATCAAGTACATTCTGAAAGTACACACAATGTTGATATTGCACATGACTTGCACATGTTCTTTATTCTAACTTGTCTTCTATATATGTTGGTGAAGTAATTGCCCATAGTTTTTTTTACATTTAATTTAATTGAATATATACAGCTTTGATACTGCCAATAACTGTACTGTTTGTTCTCTCTCCTATAGCTGGTCTTCTTTATGGTGGTGAAGACTCTGTACACCCTGGGCCACAGTTTGTCTTTGATCGCCCTCACAACCGGGAGCGCCATCCTCTGTGTATTCAGGTGAGAGTTAGGATGCATCCCAAATGGCACCCTGTTCCCTATATAGCGCACTACTTTTACCAAGGGCCCTGGTCATAATTAGTTCTTAATATACGAAATAGGGTGGCATTTGGGACACAGCCTTAGTTACATACAGTAGAGAACACCCTCTGTTCAGAGCAGCAGGGTATTGGATCAACACACCAGAGATCCTCTGATTAATAATTACCTCTGCCACCTCCTCTATAGAAAACTCCACTGCACGAGGAACTACATTCACCTCAACCTGTTCTTTTCCTTCATCCTGAGGGCGGTGGCGGTCCTTGTGAAGGACGACATCCTCTTCTCTCGCAGCAATCAGTGTTCTGAGCTGCCTTCACTGGTGAGCCAGGATGTTTATCAGCCTGCATATCTCTGGTTCTTATAGTTAATTCACAATTCAGACTGATAAGTATTTGTATAGATTTGTTGGAAACATGTTTCTTTCACTTCTTCTTAAAGATTGAGGTACAGAATTCAGTTTCCATTGGACACATATTTTGGTTATTGTACCTTCAGTTCACTTGTGTGGGTATACTTTAGAAATGTGGGTTTTCCACTTCTTCGTGTATCAGAATAAGGACATGGAATTTAGTTTCCATATAGACACACACGTTTGTTCTTTGTGTTGAGTGTCCGGTAATTTGTCTTTGTATAGCAGCACAAGTGATGTACTACAATGTTGTTCCAGATTGGATGCAAGGCGAGCCTGGTGATTTTTCACTACTTTATCATGGCCAACTTCTTCTGGTTGCTGGTTGAGGGCCTCTACCTCCATATGCTGCTGATTGTCATCTTCTCTGAAAATAGGCACTTCATCGTTTATCTTCTCATTGGCTGGGGTAAGCTACTTAAGCAAAAAGTCCCGAGGGGGTGTGGTATATGGCCAAGAACTGCTCTCTGCACGACGCAACGCGAGTGCCTGGACACAGCCCTTAGCCGTGGTATATTGGCCATATATCACAAACCCCCGAGGTACCTTATTGCTATTATAAACTGGTTATCAACGTAATTAGAGCAGTAAAAATAAATGTTTTGTCATACCCTTGGTATACGGTCTGATATACAACGGCTGTCAGCCAATCAGAATTCAGAGCTCGAACCACGCAGTTTATAATTAAGCAATAAGGCACGAGGGGTTGTGTTGTATGGCCAATATACCATGGCTAAGGGCTGTTCTTATGCACAACGCAACGTGGTATATGGTCTGATATACAACAGCTTTCAGCCTATCAGCATTCAGGGCTCGAACCACCCAGTTTATAATCATTAATATATACTGTGTGCAATGTATCAACAACAGTGAGGAACATACAGTACATTCAATCCATTTATACTTTCAGATGTATTCTCCTCTCTGTTTCAGGAATCCCAACAGTGTTTGTTTCTGCATGGGCTATTGCAAGGGTTTATTATGAGGATACTGGGTGAGTTACCTTGGAAATCATAAATGTACATAATTGATGTGTTGGATTATTTTCCTATGTGATTGCCAGACTGATGATTGTCTTGGTTTGCATGTTATAATTTGTGACTTCAGATTCATGTGATTATCAAATTAATCAAGCATTTGGCGACCTTTTTCATTTTGATTTAATGCTCAAATCATTTTGACCAGTACAACGTGCTGTGCTTAGGTTAGTATGGGCAGGGATGCATGGAACGTGTTCACTAACATTCTCATATAGGTTTTTCCTATTTCTTCAGCTGCTGGGAACAGAATGATAACCCAATCCCAATGTGGGTGATCAATGTGCCCATAGGAATCTCCATCATGGTGGGTATCCAACATCTATCCTGACCCATTGCTGCTGCTGTAATTCCCTTTACCACATGCAGGATCCAACTGCTGCTATATCCAGGCATTAACTAAACAGGTGTCCACCAGATAAGTAAATGTCATACAGAGGATGCGTCCCAAATGGCACCCATTTCCTATATAGTGCACTACTATTGACCAGAGCCTTATGGGCCCTGCTCAAAGGTAGTGCACTGAAAAGGGAATAGGTTTCCATTTGGGATGCAGACAGAGAATATTCAGATCTGTCAATCTAGCGCATACTGGGAGCTGATAGGACTGTAATAGCAAGAGCATGCTACATTTATGTAGTTACTTTGCATGCATGTGAATTAATGCAGTTCCTGGATATAATTCAAGGTTGATCCTGGCTTTATTGACATTTCTCCTGTCCAAACATACTTATTTACAGCAAGTGATTTATATGTAACGGCTTCTACTGTTTCCTCATCTGATTGCATCACATTTCCCTCAAATGTATACCATTACTGGTCATAGATGACCTAAATGCCCTTCAAAAGCAATGCAGTGAACACATTTGACTAAATATACAAATATGTGTCATATTTATATGATAATATATGATATTATATATCATGTCTGTTGACTGGCTTTCCAGGTGAACTTCCTCCTGTTCATCAGTATTATAAGAATCCTGGTTCAGAAACTGAGGTGTCCTGATGTGGGTGGCAATGACCAGTCACAATACAGGTATGTGCCGTTGTACCCAAGTAGGCATGTGTTACTGCACTCAGGCAAAAGACAATGAGTACTCAACAATGGAGTGTATCGACATTCCTATGTCACAACACTTAAATGCCACAGTATACAATTGCATGCCACTGACATGTGGTATTTTAGTTGCCTTCTCAGGCCAAAGACATGCAGCCTGAAGGTGTTCTATAGTGCAGACTGCAGAGTGACACAAGATTCAGGCTAAGCTATAGAGGTGGTCATCACAGTACGCCTTTGCCTTCAGGGAGAAATATTCCCATCTGGTCAGCGAGGGGATTTAAGGGATAAGAGGCGGGTGGTGATGCTAAGACTGGATGAGCTGGTGTCTACTGTTACAGCATAATCCACCTTAGTGCTAAGAATCACAGGTTGGCACTTGGCAGTCAGTATCCCTTAACGATTTAGGAGGTATTTCAAATGGCACCCTATTCCTTACAGGGCCCGAAGGGCTCTGGTAAGAAGTAGTGCACTATATAGGGAAAATGGGGCCATTTGAGATGCAGCCTTTACTCTCACTGCAGCACAAAGCCATCCCTGAGTTCAGACCAGTCTGCTGATGACTATCTGCTTCCCTGAAAATCTTCTGAGGAAATTCTCAGCGGCCAGATGGGTAGCGTCACCAAAAGGGAGTAATACACTCTGTAATCTGTGCAGTCTGTTGAGGTTTTAGAAAGGCTAGATGCTGCCTCTTCAGAGAAATATATCCCTAAGAATATATGTAAATCTGAATGACCGCTCTTGTGGCTGTGGAATGCTGGGTAAAAACTTAGATAAAGACTACAGTTTATTTTGGGTGTCCTTTTGTTGGTAGGATATTCTCTATGCCGCTCTATACACATTGCACGTTATTGAGCTGCATATTTATGGTTTCTAGAGAAACTCCAGACATGCTTTATGTAAAGAGATCATCAACATGGGAATGTGGAAATGAACCATGATGCCAGGTGTGATGTTGACCTGACATCAGTGGAGGCTGGTGAGGGGAGGACGGCTCATAATAATGGCTGGAATGGAATGAATGGAATGGCATCAAACACGTGTTTGATACCATTCCATTCACTCCATTCCAGACGTTACACACCATTATTATGAGCCGTCCTCCTCTCACCAGCCTCCACTGCCTGACGTGCACTGGCACAGCCCCTTGTTGATTATCCCTTACGTATTCCATTGATGTGTATATGTACAAAAAAGCATGAGGACGCACACCCAAAATAGTTAGAGAAGTGCCAACTCAACAAAAAATGTAAGAAAGTCGCATACACTATATGCTCCCAATAATTTAAATGAGTAAACACCAACGTTTTGGTACCAACGTTTTGTGGACGTATAACCAGCAATTATTATTCTATTATACAGTATATTATTGAATATAACAGTGTGTAGTCTCTAGGTCCCCTGCATACGGTATCTCTGTAATATTGTGTGTGTTTTCAGGAGGTTGGCCAAATCCACTCTCCTGTTGATCCCTCTGTTTGGCATCCATTACGTTGTCTTTGTGTCTCTCAATGAATCCATGGCAGATTACAAAATCTTCTTTGACCTCGCTATCGGATCGTTTCAGGTAAAACTGATCATTTTTGCATCATTTAATCAGAATTAATATCTTCTGGCTATATTTGGCAGTTTTGTTGGGAATTGTTTGTGTTTTTGGTTGTCTCTCATTTACGAGGATTTTCTGTTGATGTTCTATTGGCAGGGCCTGGTGGTTGTCATCCTGTACTGTTTCTTAAACAGTGAGGTAAGCCATTGTCTTTAAGCTCTTGAATTAATTGTTGCTTCTTTTTTTTTTCTAGAATTAAAGGGTTGCCTTGGGGCTAATGGCTCAATGAAGAAGACAAATAGCAGTGTAAATGAATAGTGAATCAGTGTTGACAGTGTCTTCCTTGGGTCAATTTGGGAAGAAAAGTGGGGGCTTTTATGAAAGCTATTTTGGAAAACAAGGTTTTAACTGATTAAGAGAAATGTTTACAGTCTAATTAGGGATGTCTTTTATTAGCAGTTGATAAACATTGACATTTTAAATGTTGTCTGCTTCGTTTTCATTGTAGTAAATCGACGAGGACAGAATTATATTGAAACATTATATAGTATAGCTATGAATTGACAGATGTCGACTAGTTTTCCCTTTGTGCTAAGAGATTTATCTTCCTACTTCAGGTTCAAGGGGAACTGAAGAGAAAATGGCAGAGTATATGCCTCAACTGCCATATGGCCAGAAACTACACCCAGCACAACACTTATGCCTCCAGAAACGGCTCAGAAAACATGGCTCAGTTCCAACGTAACTGTCGTACCCAGTCCTTCCTGCAGACAGAGACTACTGTACTGTGAGGGCTGTGGGTAAAGAGGCATCTGTCTCCATTAAAACCCTACAAAACTCTGGTATTGGCCTAAATACACACTACAGCAAGCATAGGCTACAGTTGTGGGCACTAAAAAGTTAGGTTGGCCCACAGTATTGGCAGAACAATTATTGAAATGGCTCTAGGATCTTCTAACGAGTTTGTCTATTAAACCTGTACCCTTTATTGTGCCTGCAACTTTTGGCAGATGTCGTAACAGGGTATTTTTAACAGATATGAATAAATTGGTCTGTCTGCAGTAATGTCAATGTTTTTAATTCATTGGTTAGTTTAAATACACCTTTCATTAATGGATGCCAGGGAGAAGTGCTGTGCATGGCTAGTATACCTCTCCCTCTCCCTATCCCTCTCTCTTTCCCTCTCCCTCTCCCTCTTCCTCTCCCTCTGTGGTGAAATGGATTTCACACTGTGCTTAATGACCTCATGCAGCCCTCCAACCATGTGTTCTGAAACTAGTCTAAATGAACAATGTCTTTCAAGTTAATATTTGAGTCTCAAATGGCACCCTATTTCCTATATAGTGCACTACTTTTGACCAAAGCCCTATGGGTCCTGGTCAAAAGTAGTGCACTAAACAGGGAATAGGGTGCCATTTGGGACATTGATAATATCGTTTGAGTCATTTGTGATGACTTTCAGAGTGAAAAGAACTAAATGGTAAGAGTGATTTATGGAATCAAATGAACAATGGTTTCATTTTGACTGTCAAACATTGTATCTACTTTCGTAAATGTAAAATAACTGTAGCATAGATTTAGTTTTCTTCATGGTTCATTTGCTGTTTAAACAATTAAGCAATGTGTTGTCGAACTGAACTGGGGTTCTAGTAGATGTAATTTTGTCAAACATGATTACAAGAAGACGAGGATTGTCATGACAAAGATGTATAGATAGATATACAGTACGTACATTTGACATGTTGCTTTGTATTACCGTCGAGAGGATTAAAATGGATATAGAGACTTAAATGAGATAGTTGAGAACAAGTACAATATGAGCAGGTAGGAGAGGAGATGAATTGTAAAGAACCATTGTATACCGCAAAGTCTAAAGTACTGGTATGTCATTTTGTAAGATATTACTCAGCATTATTTTCTGCAAAGACCATGAATGTCATACCACAACATGATTGATGAACAATCTCTTGTTAGTAATGTATCATGTGAATGTAATTTTCCTCTTTATCTTTTACAGTATGTTATGCTTTTGTGTGTGTTAATTCCTCACTAAGACAACCAACCAAAGCCATCTCTGTTGTAAGTTATATACCTATGCTGTCTATTTAAATTTGAACTCAAGGTATGAGTTCTGTGGTAGATCCATGCTCCTGTCTGGACTGCTATACACACATCCATCCGGCTGAACAAACTGATCCTGAACCAGACCGTGATTTCAGGTGCTTCGTGTAGATATGGAAGACAGACAGGAAATGACTGCTGATTACCTTGGCATTTCCCTCACAAAGGTGTTTCCACTGACAAGGTGACAATGTTTAGACTTGAGGTCATACTAGAAGGAGACCTAGGCTCCAACACGGTCATCTTTTGTATTTCGTAGAAAAATCCTCCCAGATGTACTATTATTCCCTGATCTCCGAAGAGATTTCATATGTTGAGCGAACTCATGTATTTGCCATGTAGAAATCTGCCAGGATTGTGTTTTTTGCATGTTTGTCATTGATGTAGTCAATCAAAATGTTAACAGTGCCTAATACTTGCTATTTCATCTTAGAGTTATTTTATTCTACATTCTGTTGCTGTCTCCTTCCCAAATGGCACAATATCCCCTACATAGTGCACCACTTTGACCATCTCTGGTCAAAAGTAGTAGACAATATAGGGAATAGGATGCCATTTAGGGTGCATCATATGTGTATATTAAAGATCCAAGGAGATGGAGAAGTGGAGTAATATCTGTAATGTCATAGCTACCACAGTTAATGTGTTCATTTTGTGAACATTAGTGATGTATCCTTGTATTGATGAGCCTGAACACCGGTCTGTTTGTGTTTTCATGCCAACTCCTTGTCATGCCAAGTGTCATACGCATTGTCATTGGCTTTACATGGACCGCCATGGAGTTGGCAAGAGCACAAACAGATCTGGAACCAGGCTATGTATTGATGTCCTTATGAAAACAAAATGTATTTTTGCCTTTATGGTCAAGAGATATTTCCATTAGCTGAATTCTCACCGCTATACAGTGGACATGTTCTAAGGTTGCATAACAAACAGTTTTATGTATTAGCAACATGCTTTTGAATGATGCTTTGTTTAATGTCTGGGTATGTATGTTATGAGCACATGATGAATAAACTTGACCTTCAATATTTAACCTTTTTATGACTTACATATTGATGAGACTAGTTCTTAAATAAACGTTGTTATTATTGTACAGTAGAAATGTTCTCTGATTAAACCTTGGCCTTTTTGCTGGTTCATAGACGGTGTACTGTCAGAGCTCTAGCTTACTTTAGTTTCCAGGACTGTATCCCAAATAGAACCCTATTCCCTTTATTGTGCGTCAAGGTAGTGCTCTATTTTTGGAACAGGGTGCCAATTGGGACGCAAGCCAGGATTCGGGGATGCTAGCTGAACGTGTCGCTGACTCTGAGATGAGGAGCTGTGATGATCTGAGATGACAGAGCTGCTCCGGGGCGGAGGCAGCAGCATTAATTGGAAGAGAAGATGCTGTCCAAGAAAGAAACAACCACTGATCCACACTGGAGTCACTCTATTTCTCTACATTTCCTGATTGTATTCTTGCATTTGGGATATGAGAGGATGGGATATATGAATGAGTGTGTTTAATTTCTTCAAAAGGAGAAGGGGTTCATTATGGGAAAATATTTTGGCAAAATATCTGTATCAAAGCTTTGATGAAGAATGAGAGGCCTCAGGCCAAATATCATTATTAAGCATACATTTGAGCCACATATGGAGACCTCTAACCTTAAAGGTAAAATGTAAACTCATAACAGTGAACTCATACTGGAGAAATTGGATAGAAAAAATGTAATGGGTGGAGCGGAGCACTTTTCTGCTCTTTTTCCTTTGTGACCGTCAGTCTAAAAGTTATCTTGTTGTACTTCATCCTCAAAGCTGTTGAGAAGCCTCCTTACAGCTTGAGTGAACCTCCCACATTACTGGCTACACTCAAGGATGTCGAGCAGCAGAGACAAAACAAGAGGCTCCTCAGGAATGATTGCAAACAGGTAATGTACAGTTGGATTTTGAAGTTTGCATACACAATAGCCAAATACATTTAAACTCAGTTTTTCACAATTCCTGACATTTAATCCTAGTAAAAATGTCTAGTCTTAGGTCAGTTAGGATCACCACTTTATTTTAAGAATGTGAAATGTCAGAATAATAGTAGAGAATGATTTTTTTCCGCTTTAATTTCTTTCATCACATTCCCAGTGGGTCAGAAGTTTACATACACTCAATTAGTATTTGGTAGCATTGCCTTTAAATTCTTTAACTTGGGTCAAACGTTTCAGGTAGCCTTCCACAAGCTTCCCACAATAAGTTGGGTGAATTTTGGCCCATTCCTCCTGACAGAGCTAGTGTAACTGAGTCAGGTTTGTAGGCCTCCTTGCTTGCACACGCTTTTTGAGTTCTGCCCTCAGATGTTCTATAGGATTAAGGTCAGGGCTTTGTGATGGCCACTCCAATACCTTGACTTTGTTGTCCTTAAGCCATTTTGCCACAACTTTGGAAGTATGCTTGGGGTCATTGTCCATTTGCGACCAAGCTTCATCTTCCTGACTGATGTCTTGAGATGTTGCTTCAATATATCCACATCATTTTCCATCCTCATGTTGCCATCTATTTTTGAAGTGCACCAGTCCCTCCTGCAGCAAAGCACACCCACAAAATGATGCTGCCGCTCCCGTGCTTCATGGTTGGAATGGAGTTCTTCGGCTTGCAAGCCTCCCCTTTTTCCTCCAAACATAACGATGGTCATTATGGCCAAACTGTTCTATTTTTGTTTCATCAGACCAGAGAACATTTCTCTAAAAAGTACGATCTTTGTCCCCATGTGCAGTTGCAAACCGTAGTCCGGCTTGTTATGGCGGTTTTGGAGCAGTGGCTTCTTTGTTGCTGAGTGGTCTTTCAGGTTATGTTGATATAGGACTCGTTTTGCTGTGGATACAGATACTTTTGTACCTGTTTCCTGCAGCATTTTCACAAGGTCCTTTGCTGTTGTTCTGGGATTGATTTGCACTTTTCGCACAAAAGTACGTTCATCTCTAGGAGACAGAACGCGTCTCCTTCCTGAGCGGTATGACGGCTGCATGGTCCCATGGTGTTTATACTTGCGTACTATTGTTTGTACAGATGAACGTGGTACCTTCAGGCGTTTGGAAATTGCTCCCAAGGATGAACCAAACTTGTATAGGTCTACAATTATTTTCTGAGGTCTTGACTGATTTCTTTTGATTTTCCCATGATGTCAAGCAAAGAGGCACCGAGTTTGAAGGTAGGCCTCGAAATACATCCACAGGTACACCTCCAATTGACTCAAATTATGTCAATTAGCCTATCAGAAGCTTCTAAAGCCATGACATAATTTTCTGTAATTTTCCAAGCTGTTCAAAGGCACAGTCAACTTAGTGAATGTAAACTTCACACCCACTGGAATTGTGATACAGTGAGTTATAAGTGAAATAATCTGTCTGTAAACAATTGTTGGAAAAAGGACTTGTGTCATGCACAAAGTAGATGTCCTGACCGACTTGCCAAAACTCTAGCTTGTTAACAAGAAATTTGTGTCGTGGTTGAAAAAACGAGTTTTAATGACTCCAACCTAAGTGTATGTAAACTTCCGAATTCAACTGTAAGAGGGGGAGGTGGCAAATACCATCACTCAAGCTTATCTGCACTTGAGGGAAAATGCTTTAGGGATTACCACAAATACGCATGTTTATTTCATCCTCTTCAAACAAACTCAAATTCACAGACAAATTCCCCTCACTTAGAAAGTTGATTCTCAACTGCAGAGGCACAAGTTCCCTTCACTTAGAAAGTACTGTGCTGTTCATAGTTCCAAAATAGATGTTTTATGTTAAATAAGATACATCATTAAATGTATATGAATGTTGTTTAATTACCTGCATTTGGGTCATTGACAAAAATGTGTGTATTTTGGTTACTCCAAAGGGAAAATATTACTGTATTACAGATGGAATTGCCCACTTTAATTAGTTGTAAAACTATTCTTAAACATGACATGAATGAACAGATGAACGCCACTGCAGAAGACCATCTGTTAGGTAGTATTCACCTGGACCTGTCTAGGTAATTGATTCCCCACAACTTGCCGGCTGTAGTCTCTGACTCAGTCCCAACATGCTTGAGGGGTCAGTTAATATCTTGGAAAAACACCAGCCAATGAGTTCACTGCTGACATTTAGAACATATTTTGATCATGGCAACCAACATTTCTCAAACGGATATAATGCAACAGAGGGTTGGATGTCCACGGGTGCGTCCCATAGGGACAATGTGTTGGCGCCGGAAGGCTGCCGTCTTATCGGCTCTTAACCAACCATGCTATTTTCGCCTGAGGTAGAGTATCTCATGATAAGCTGTAGACCACACTATCTACCTAGAGAGTTTTCATCTGTATTTGTCGTAGCTGTCTACATACCACCACAGACCGATGTTGGCACTAAAACCACACTCAATGAGTTGTATACCGCCATAAGCAAACAGGAAAACGCTCATCCAGAGGCGGTGCTCCTAGTGGCTGGGGACTCGTACTACACCGGCTCCGACGTTCGTCGGATGTGGCAGGGCCTGCAAACTATTACAGACTACAAAGAGAAGCACAGCCGAGAGCTGCCCAGTGACACGAGCCTACCAGACGAGCTAAATAACTTCTATGCTCGCTTCGAGGCAAGTAACACTGAAACATGCATGAGAGCATCAGCTGTTCCGGACAACTGTGTGATCACGCTCTCCGCAGCCGATGTGAGTAAGACCTTTAAACAGGTAAAAATTCACAAGGCGGCAGGGCCAGATGGATTACGAGGATGTGTACTCCGAGCATGCGTCGACCAACTGGCAAGTGTCTTAACTGACATTTCCCTGTCTGAGCCTGTAATACCAACATGTTTCAAGCAGACCACCATAGTCCCTGTGCCCAAGAACACTAAGGTAACCTGCCTAAATGACTACCGACCTGTAGCACTCACGTCTGTAGCTATGAAATACTTTGAAAGGCTGGTCATGGCTCACATCAACACCATTATCCCAGAAACCCTAGACCCACTCCAATTTGCATACCACACCAACAGATCCACAGATGATACAATCTCTATTGCACTCCACACTGCCCTTTCACACCTGGACAAAAGGAACACCTATGTGAGAATGCTATTCATTGAATACAGCTCAGCATTCAACACCATAGTGCCCTCAAAGCTCATCACTTTTTATTTTACCTTCATTTAACTAGGCAAGTCAGTTAAGAACAAATTCTTATTTTCAATGAAGGCTTAGGAACAGTGAGTTAACTGCCTTGTTCAGGGGCAGAATGACAGATTTTACCTTGTCAGCTCAGGGATTTGATCTTGCAACATTTCAGTCACTAGTCCAACGCTCTAACCACTAGGCTACCTTGCCGCCCCATCACTAAGCTAAGGACCCTGGGACTAAACACCTCCCTCTTCAACTGGATCCTGGACTTCCTGACGGGCCGTCCCCAGGTGGTAAGGATAGGTAACAACACATCCACCACGCTGATCCTCAACACAGGGGCCTCTCAGGGGTGCGTGCTCAATCCCCTACTGTACTCCCTGTTCACTCATGACTGCACGGCCAGGCACGACTCCAACACCATCATTAAGTTTGCTGATGACACAACAGTGGTAGGCCTGATCACCAGCAACGATGAGACAGCCTATAGGGCGGAGGTCAGAGACCTGACAGTGTGGTGCAAGGACAACAACCTCTCCCTCAACGTGATCAAGACAAAGGAAATTATTGTGGACTACAGGAAACGGAGGACCCCCATTCTCATCAACTGGGCTGCAGTGGAGCAGGTTGAGAGCTTCAAATTCCTTGACGTCCACATCACCAACAAACTAACATGGTCCAAGCACACCAAGACAGTCGTGAAGAGGGAATGACAAAACGTATTCCCCCTCAGAAGACTGAAAAGATTTGGCATGGGTCCTCAGATCATCAAAAGGTTTTACAGCTGCACCATCGAGAGCATCCTGACAGGTTGCATCACTGCCTGCGACCGCAAGCCACTACAGAGGGTAGTGCGTATGGCCCAGTACATCACCGGAGCCAAGCTTCCTGCCATCCAGTACCTCTATACCAGGCGGTGTCGGAAGAAGGCCCTAAAAATGGTCTAAGACTCCAGCCACCCTAGTCATATACTGTTCTCTCTGCTACCGCACGGCAAGCAGTACCGGAGCGCCAAGTGGCTATCCAGACTATTTGCATTGCCCCCCCCCCCCCGGAACACTGCTGCTACTCACTGTTATATCTATGCATATTCACTTTAATAACTCTACCTACATGTACATATTATCTCGACACCGTCTCCCCTGCACATTGACTCTGTGCCGGTACCCCCTGTATATAGCCCCGCAATTGTTATTTACTGCTGCTCTTTAATAATTTGTGATTCTTATCTCTCTATTTTCTTAAAACTGCATTGTTGGTTAAGAGTTTGTAAGTAAGCATTTCACTGTAAGGTCTACACCTGTTGTATTCAGCGCATGCGACAAATCTAATTTGATTTGATTTGATAGGGCTCTGGTCAAAAGTAATGCACTACGTAGGGAATAGGTTGCCATTTTGGGGCGCATACTATGCAATGGAACTCAACACATTATACCAGTCCATTCCCTCCATTCGTTCTATAGAAATGAGCAGGAAAATAAGCATCCCTGTGCAATTGTGGAGACTTTATGGAAATATCATTGCATAACAATATATCTGCCCAATTTGCTTATGCAGAGGTGGAATTTGAGAAAAATCACTCTGAAAACCTATAACTGTAAAACACCAGGAATCCAGCAAAACCCTTAAATTTCATCCCTGCATCTACAGTATAACTAAGCAATAAGGCCAGAGAGGGTGTGCTATATGGCCAATATACCACGGCTAAGAGCTGTTCTTAAGCACGACGCAAAGCGGAGTGCCTGGATACAGCCCTTAGTCGTGGTATATTGCACATATATCAAAAACCCCTGAGGTGCCTTATTGCTATTATAAACTGGTTAAAAATGTAATTAGAACAGTAAAAATAAATGTTTTGTCATACGCATGGTATTTGGTCTGATATACCACAGCTGTCAGCCAATCAGCATTCAGGGCTCAAACCACCCAGTTAACAATATACAGTATACTATTATGTCAAGAAATTGGAATTAGGCTTTACTCATGGGCCAGGTAATGAGAAATGGGCAAGTGACTTCATTCATTTCACACTCCAAGCCTTTTTAGCTGCTGCTGACACAAAAGTGGCTGATTGCCCTGATGGACAGATTCATATTTATTTATAGTATTACAATCCTCCTGATTAGGCCATAGCGAAGGGAAGTGTTTACATATTGATGGGTTCAGTCAAAAAGCAGATTAGAATGTCTAAGTCCCAAATGGCAACCTATTCCTTAACAAAGTGCACTTGATCAGGGCCCATAAGGCTCTCGTCAAACGTAGTGCACAATGTAGTGATTAGGATTTGGGATGCAGACAATCTCTTTCCACATAAGGGAAGGAAGCCTAGCCTATAATCTGTGCTGTAGGTTTGTTGTTCAGGCTGCAAACACACAGAGTAAATTAACTGAACATATCAACACAGCTTATCACAGAACTATTAAAGAGCTGTCCCCTGCATTTCCTTCTCATGTATCAGACAAACAAGCTCAAATAAATTGTAATTCTGAAAAGTGCTTTCAGAACATTAAGGAATCTCTGATGTTGATGCCTTTGATTTTAAATATATGCCTTACAGTACAAAGTTGATAACGTGAAATATTACTGTACTACATTGATCATTTAGAAGTATAATTGTGCATGACAAACTACACAAGGTTTAAATTAGTTCTGGTCCTAATGGTTGAATTATTGAAAATACATTTCATATTTCTTAACACCCTTTTGTGAGTGACTCATATGGTCCTTTTAAATATGGCTCTGATCCTTTTGGATTGAATATACTAATGTAAATCTAATTTACATATACATGTGTAGGATCTTAATTTGAGCCAGTTTGCTACAGCAGGAAAATAATCCAGGAAATGTGAATTATTGTGTGGATTATAATTAAAGGACATTTTTGTAGCGATTGATACATTTTTCGCAGGGAAAATCAAGTCTGAAATTTCAAAGTGGAAATTACAAACTTCAGAATCCTTTTTAAACCTAAAATACACTGCAAGTTGAAAATGTCTTTTATGCAGGAAAGTTCTCCTGCAACAGGGTGATCAAATTAAGATCCTACATCTGTATGAGTTAATTGGCTTCCATTACACCCCCACAATCTATTTATCCAAGAGCAGAAAGAGGTGGGGTGTACAGAGCTATGATGTCCCTTTATACCAGTTGAGTATACTTCATAGATACTGAGCCACAGAGGGATTTCATCAGACACTGTGGTTGAGGCTAAAATGACACCCTACTCCCTATGTAGTGCACTACTTTTGACCAGGGCCCAAAGGATTCTGAACTAGGTAGATAATAGTGTGCCATATGGGACACAGACAATATATCTGGGGGGGTAGGGGAAATTCTTGGAAATCAGATGTGCCAATGCTACACTGCGGGAGTCCTCTGTACTGTGTGATGTTTGCTTTGCTAATAATCACTGGGGGACAAGCTGAACTTAGAACCATGGAGAAGTAATGCTTATTCAGATCTATGTAATACATCACACACACCTGGAGTTGGGTTGGGTGAGTTTCCCTCAGCACTAGGATTAATTCAATTAAAGGGCAATGGTTTTTGTGTTCGTGCCATTGCTGACTTTGATGTCTTCAGCAAAGAGGAGAAAATTAACTCCCTCTGCCTTTATTGCTGCTTTCTTTAACACTGCTGATACCAAGGGGATGTAGTCTGCATTTCAAATGCCACCCTATTTCCTATGTAGTGCACTACTTTTGACCAGGGCCCACAGGGGTCTGGCCAAAAGTAATGCACTATTGAGGGAATAGGTTGCCATTTGGGACATGGATGTCTTCATAGGTACAAAATCTTTCTAGCCTTGATAGGACTCTCTCTCTTCCTAGATACGCTCTAGAATTTCCTGATGACTTTCCTGCCTTTTTAATAGGATACTCACTCATTATTGACTTTCTTCCAGGACAACGGATAGCAACCGACCATAGAAAATAGATTTGGAGCTGATATGGAATGCTCATCATGATCCAGCATTCTTGGTCAACCTTTCCATTTTCTGTGTATATTCCCATAAAGCACTTTATCTTCACACATTTTATTACCCTTTCGCAACTGCTGCTGTGGAGTTCTGAATCAATAAACATTATATTTTAAAGGGGAAATCAGCAGTTGCTACATCAAACTTTTTAATTACACATCAAATGTATTCAGGCCCTTGAATTTTTCCACATCTTGTTACGTTACAGGCTTATTCTAAAATGATTAAATAGTTTTTTTCTCCTCATCAATCTAAACACAATACCCCATAATGGCAAAGCAAAAACACGTTTTTAGATTTTTTAACAGAGCTCCAGAGTTCCTCTGTGGAGATGGGAGTACCTTCCAGAAGGACAACCATTCCTGCAGCACTCCACCAATCAGGCCTTTATGGTAGAGTGGCCAGACAGAAGCCACTCCTCACTTAACGGCACATGACAGCCTATTTGGAGTTTGCCAAAAGGCACTTGAAGACTCTCAGACCGTAAGAAACAAGATTCTCTGGTCTGATGAAACCAGGATTGAACTCTTTGGTCTGAATGCCAAGCGTCACTTCTAGAGGAAACCTGGCTCCATCCCTACGATGAAGCATGGTGGTGGCAGTATCATCCTGTGTGGATGTTTTTCAGCGGCAGGGACTGGGTGACTAGTCAGGATCGAGGGAAAGATGAATGGAGCAAAGTACAAAGAGATCCTTGATGAAAACCCGCTCAGGACCTCAGACTGGGGCAAAGGTTCACCTTCCAACAGGACAACGACCCAAAGCACATAGCCAAGACAACACGGGAGTGGCTTCGGGACAAGTGTCTGAATGTCCTTGAGTGGCCCAGCCAGAGCCTGATCTTGAACCCGATCGAACATCTCTGGAGAGACCTGAAAATAGCTGTGCAGCAACGCTCCCAATCCAACCTGACAGAGCTTGAGAGGATCTGTAGAGAAGAATGGGAGAAATTCCCCAAATATACGTGTAGGTGTGCCAAGCTTGTAGATTCATACCCAAGAAGACTCAAGGCTGTAATGGTTGCCGAAGGCGCTTCAGCAAAGTACTGAGTAAAGGGGCTGAATACTTATGTAAATGTGATATTAATGTTTTAGTTTTTTTTGCAAAAATGTTGCTACAATTTCAAAAATATGTTTTTACTTTGTCAGTATGGGGTATTGTGTGTAGATTGATGAGGGAAAAAATAATTGAATCCATTTTAGAACAAGGCTGTAATGTAACAAAATCTGGAAAAAGGTCAAGGGCTCTGAATACTTTCCGAATGCACTGTACCCATTGATTCTTGAAGAATATAACTAATAGATGCATCATGAGCTTAGTTAAACTGTTGTACCCCATCAACATTCTAAATATAAGCTTGCTTTACTCCAATGTTTGTAAACAAAGTCAATGTTAACAAATACTGTTTAGCTATTTACAGTGGTTACATTTCTCCTAGATGGACTGCATGAGAGAGGAATGTACACAACACAACGACGAGAGGGACAGAGACAGTTTGTGAAAGTATGCTCTTATCTACTTTGAAAAACGAGTAAATGATTTTGTCAGACAACTCTGCAGCATACTTAGGCAGGCTGTAAATATACAGGACATCAACTCTGCTTGTTTAGTGAGTACCACATACCTGCTGTGAACTCGGGACCTCTGCCTCGCAAACACGTGCAACCTTTCTCCCTCAAGCGTCTTAGCTGAGGAGTAAGTTTCACACAACCCCATGTGCTACATAATGACAATACAGTATGGGGAGCACAACATGTTAGATGGTCTGTCTGGCTGGCTGACTGGCTGACTGGCTGGCTGGCTGGCTGGCTGGCTGGCTGGCTGGCTGGCTGGCTGGCTGGCTGGCTGGCTGGCTGGCTGGCTGCTATTGCCTGAGCAGAGATGAGATTATGACTTTAAAGAATGAAAAATAATGAAGTCATCAAATTAAAACACTACTGAAATATTAGATTATTTCATATTAATTTCCTATTTCTCTACTGATGTCTACCCAATGTGGACCTGACAGAGACAATGGAATATTTTCAATGTTTTGGCAATTGAATGTTCACTATTTTTGGGGTTTTGGAATTTCCATTAAAAAGCTCTAAATTCAGTTTAATTATTTCATAATGCATTTAATGTGTAAAAAATAATCGAAATTGTAATCTAAAGCCTAATTATTTTTTATTATAAACTGGGTGGTTCGAGCCCTGAATGCTGATTAGCTGAAAGCTGTGGTATATCAGACAATTATTTTTACTGCTCTAATTACGTTTATAATCCATTTATAATAACAGTAAGGCACCTCGGGGGTTTGTGGTATATGGCCAATATACCACGGCTAAGGGCTGTATTCAGGCACTCCGCATTGCGTCGTGCATAAGAACAGCCCTTAGCCGTGGTATATTGGCTATATATCACATCCCCTCATGCCTTATGGCTTAAATAATAAAACTGAAACCGAACCAACCTCAAAAAGCAATAATCGCTCAACTCTAATTTCTTCAGCCTCATCCCTCAGCTTTTTACCGAAACAAGAGCGGGGAGCAGAATATACCCACTGTGTACTCTACCTGTCAGTAAAATGTGGAGAGATAACTTTGAAATTACTGTGAAAAGGCATCATTGGTGGTGACAAGGGGCTGCTGATAAGAGTGAAGACTCAGTGTGGACAGTCAGTGGCCAGTGCAGGGAAGTCGGGCTCAGGACACTTCTGTGTCCCAAATGACACCATATTCACTATAATAACAAACAAGTCATATGGAATAGGGTGCGATTTGGGACGTAGCCAGTGTACCAGTCAGTGGGGGGACTTACGGACAAGGGGTCGCTGCCGTCCACCCGCCTGAGCCGTCTGTCGCTCTTGTTTATCAGACAGAGAGCAGAGGACCTTCCCCCTCCATGGCCACAGCTCTCTTGCCAGCGTCAATCTTCAGTCCAAACTCCTCTTGTTCATCACGGTCCTCTTGTCTACTTCAATGAACTTCAACTCTACCTCATAAGCATATTTTGTAACATTTAACCTGTACAATAATCAAAGTCAATGCGCTCCATTCCGCTTCCCCAATTTGAGCCAAAGTGGCTCTGGTTCTTCTAAGTCATCTGAATATTCACCTTAATATTAGAACATAAACACATCTTAGAAACTGACTGTAAAAAAAGATTTGTTGCAGTGACAAGACAGGCATTAGGCTATCCTTAGTGTCTGTTTGTGCATCATGGATGAATCGGATTAAGGCCATGTTGGTTGAAATGGTTTTCCCCATATGCAATAATTATTTTGGAAAGTTCAAGCTCATTTACTGCATTTCTATACATTTAAAAACTAAAATGCTATTTGGAGAATAGAAAAACATGCAAAAATGTAGCTTCATTCACCTCAGCCAATCTACAAACACATCGCCTATTAGCTATACAATAAGTCGCTACACATTAACTCAACACCAGAATTAAAAACTATAATTTAATACATACTGAGGGATCTGTTGGCAGAAAAGTATTTTATTAACGTATGGCAAACAAATAAGTTTGCTTTACATAACAATTTTTTATTTTTTGTTTCAGTTTCACAGCAAATTTCCTGCAATTCTACACATTTTCCAATAACTTATGCCATGTTAATATGATATCTGAGTGAGAATGAGTAACAAAACCAATGGGGGCCCCTGGAAGGGCGGGCCCTTGGGTACATGCCCTGCGTGGTCCGGTCGGTAATTCGGCCATGATTACTACAAGTTTAGATAGCTGGCTAAACTAAGTACACTAATTTACCAATCTAAATGCTTTAACTGACATGGGCTAATTCAGTGACATATACAGTAACAAGAGTAAAACTGCAGTTTCGAAATTGCACCTTGTGTATTCTACTATTCTAACTCTCAACAGTAAGTTGAGACCCCTTATAATAAGGACAGCGGTGCGGACCTCTGTGTCATCATATGTACAATAGCTATAGCCTTGGTGGTGGATATCTCCATTCTCTGCCTATCACTGCAGAGACCATGTCTGCATCCCAAAAGGCACTCTATTCCCTATATAGTGCACATAAAAAAATGCTCATGCAAGTCGTTCTAGATAAGAATGTCTGCTAAATAACAAAAAAAAAAGTTTTTAAGTTGTGCACTATATAGGGAAAATGGTGCCATTTATGGTGCCATTTGGGATGCAGACCACGACATGGTATTGTCACATCAGCATGGCCGCATTGGACATGTAGTATGCCACACGGCATTAACCTCAATAGGTCTTTAACTGCCATGGAGTCTCAATCCTCCAGACAGCATCTCTTCTTGCTGTCATTTTCATCTATATATATACAGTATATATATAAATATTGGGTATTTTCGATTGTTTTGGATGGATGGTTTTGGATGGAGGTCTCTGGGAATGAGAGATAACGACATATTGATTATGTTGTTATCGTTCCAATTCCAGAGAGCACTCAAAATTATAGGGAAGATTGAGTATTGGACAATTGAACCAGTTGTTTTCAACTTCAATTTTGTAATACAAAAGAAACAAAAGTATACCAAACATTAGGAACACCTTCCTAATATTGCATTGCACCTACTACCATTCCCCTACTACCATTCCTCGTTCAAAGGCACTTCAATCTTTTGTCTTGCCCATTCACCCTCTGTATAGCACACATACACAATTCATGTCTCAATTGTCTCAAGGCTTAAAAGTCCTTCTTTAATCTGTCTCTTCCCCTTCATCTACACTGATTGAAGTGGATTTAACAGGTGACATCGATAAGGGATCATAGCTTTCACCTGGATTCACCTGGTCAGTCAATGTCATGGAAAAAGCAGGTGTTCATAATGTTTTGTATACTCAGTGTATACATAGATGCTCTCTGATTAATCATATACAGTCGATGTGTTTCAAATTGCACCCTATTCCCTATATTGTGGACTACTTTTGACCAAGGCATGGGCCCTGGTCAAAAGTAGTGCATTATTATAGGGAATAGGGTGCCATTTGGGATGCAACCAGCATAAGGAGTTTACCTTTTACTCCCTCACCCACACACATAATGCAAATCATAGGTACAGGATGTATAGGATGTATTCCTATTTAGTTGATAGATACCATTATGGTAAAACTAAACTATTCTACATTTTATGTGTTGAAAATATCAACATTGAATGCATTGATTGTATATGTAGCTAATTGCTCTAAAAGTAGCATCTGCTCTAACTGACTAAAATATAAAAATGCTAATTGTTATATTTAGTTGGAGCTCTCCTTTCGTTTATGGGATTAACCCTAGATAGAACACCATGTGTCTGCTACGTTTCAGCATAATAGATCAATGTCTGTTTGTAACTAAGTCTAATCTGCCCTGAACATTGTTACCACGCATACAATGTTCCCCGTAGTGGTGGCTGTTGGCACGCTAAAGTAACTTTCCAGTGAAAATATGACTTTTAATGTAAAGTTCATGTAGTGTTAACTCATACCCAAATAATGTCATGTTGGCTCATTGGCTGAGTTGGCCAATCAGCAGTCTACTCGCATTAATATTTGTAATGACTAGTTTATGTCCACACCATTCTGATGATGGGGTATGCGAAAACCATTCCAACACAGAAAAGCAGCTTTTTAACATAATGAATTACATTTTTTGGGGAAGAAAAACTATTTAATTCATATTGTAATTAATTATAGGTAATATTTCAGAGAAATCTGGAAACACTGGACAGTTACTTTAAACCGAAATCAGGGTCACACAGGGTGTTTCTTGGTAGTCTTAAACAAATCTACATTGAAACAAAAGTATACACCACACACATGGTACACATGACACCTGTACCATGTCAGATATAGAGTTCAAATATATAACATTTTGAGTTTGCATCCCAATATTACACTTTATATATATCACAGAAGACTGAAATATAACAAACACTTTTATTTTATTTTATCTATGTATTATGAAATTATGAAAAATATGAATAACATTCCACTCATGAGGCCACTAGGTCATTTGACTGCAGGAAAGGGCTACATCAGAGGATGGGCTCATAGTAATGGCTGGAGTGGAACAAATGGAATGGAATTAAGGCTCATAGTAATGGCTGGAGTGGAACAAATGGAATGGTATTAAGGCTCATAGTAATGGCTGGAGTGGAACAAATGGAATGGTATTAAGGCTCATAGTAATGGCTGGAGTGGAACAAATGGAATGGTATTAAGGCTCATAGTAATGGCTGGAGTGGAACAAATGGAATGGTATTAAGGCTCATAGTAATGGCTGGAGTGGAACAAATGGAATGGTATTAAGGCTCATAGTAATGGCTGGAGTGGAACAAATGGAATGGTATTAAGGCTCATAGTAATGGCTGGAGTGGAACAAATGGAATGGTATTAAGGCTCATAGTAATGGCTGGAGTGGAACAAATGGAATGGTATTAAGGCTCATAGTAATGGCTGGAGTGGAATTAATGGAATGGTATTAAGTCATGTATTTCATACTGTTTCATTCATTTCATTCCAGTCTTTACTATGATATATTCAATTAAATTGTCAATCATACTCTCTGAGGGCGTCTCAGTGGGAGTTGGATATGCAAAAAAACACATTTTCAAATTCCAATGAAATAGGACAAATAAGCACCCACCAAACGATTATTATTTATTATCAATCATTGTGTTGCTAGTTAAACTGAGGGGAGCCCAGTGGTGCCATGGATGATAAATAAGCTATTTTATCAACTTCCACTGTACTCCAAGAGTCGCTGAATTTCCTCTTTACTTCAGTTTGCTCCTCAATCCATGCATCTTGGTTGGAGAGCAAAGATGTTGTAGTGTTCCCTTCCCTTAGCCCAAAAGTTGAGCCCAAATGTGACCATTTTTTGGTATTGTTCGGGCAGTGTACAAGCTATACTTTATCGTATCGTCCATGAGCTGACATACAGTACATGCGTACATTTTGACTGATGCTCGTTATGTCATTTTGACTTTATATTCAAGGTATTACGTTTTATTTTTGGCCACTGCTGTCCCAGATGGCAGTGTCCATGCCAGACCATCTGCCTCCACAATGATGGATTGAGCTCTACACCGCATTGATTTCTGATCAACATCTGTGCTCTTCTAATCCATATAATCCAATGAGGCCGAGGGATGGAGGGGGTTGAGGTGGAGGGAGTAGACTCTGCTATCCTTCCTCTCATTCCTCTTCATTGGAACTTTACCCCCACATAAGATAGGGAGAGAAACGTCAGTTATTAGAGAATTAAGGGTTAACAAGCCCACTAGCATGCTTTTCTCACTTGTGGTGCAGGGAGTTACATCCCCAAAATCCTACACACAATTTTACCTGCACATTTATTAGCATAATTTCAGTCAGAAATGTCTTTATTTTGTAACCCATCGAAACATTAGTCCCTCATCCAAGTCCTAAGTCATTAAACATATAGAGTGTTTTAATTCAAACGTCTTACATTATTCAGTCTATACATACTGTACATGGACAATTATTTCTGTCCCTGGTTATAATTTAAAATGGAACATATTTTGTACCTTGTTTGCTTTTGATAATTCTGCACAGTGTGTACTCTTCGGGGAGTGAACAGTTCAGTGGTTTTCATTCAGAAATAACATTGTTGGTATCTCCAGGGAAAATATTTTGTTCACTGAAAATAATTGGTCTGAACATTTGTCTTGCCAGGCACATGCTGTAGAACATATAAGGGTTCACATTTGTACCTTTTTCAAAGCTCTAAAACGGGGTAATTGTAAGGGAAGATAAACGATAGCAACCATGCAATCACACACTAATTATGCAAGTATGTGGTTACCTACCTGGGACATTCTGACATTGCTTTGAAATGTATATGTCTTTGTGGGACAGTATTGTATGGGTGGGTGGCAGGGACAGACTGGGAACATGGCCCCTATTATTAGCCATACATTCTGCACCAAACACCCAATTTATTTTATATGCCATTTAGCAGACACTGTCATCCAAAGCGACTTACAGTCATGCATGCATATTATTATTTTATTTTTTTACATATAGGTGGTTGCGGGAATCAAACCCACTACCCTAGCGTTACACACGCCATGCTCTACCAACTGAGCTACAAAGGACATGCCCAAAGGGCTAAAGATGGACCAACCTATCTGGCATTTGCCCAAAATGCCTTATGGCCAGTCCTTTTCTGGATGGTACAGTACGTATGGACGTTTTAAGGGACCCCTCTCCTGGATGGAGATGTATGCCTAATGTTATCAAATCAAATCAACTTTTATTGGTCAATTACACATATTTATCTGTTGTTATTGTGGGTGCAGCAAAATGCTTGTGTTCCTAGCTCCAACAGTGCAGTAATATCTAACAATATACAACAATACACGAAAATCTAAAAAGTAAAATAATGGAATTAAGAAATATAGAAATATTAGGAGGAGCAATTTTGAAGTCCGGAGAATACAGTATATATATATATATTTTTTTTTTTAATGTGATGCTATGTGTAGACAATATGGACAGTATATGGATAGAATACATACTGTAGTATATCTGAAGAATAGTATGTACAGCAATAGTTAAAAAGGATAGGCCTTGACTAAAATACAGTATATACATATGAAGTGGGTAAAACAGTATGTAAACATTATTTAAAGTGACCAGTGTTCCATTATTAAAATGACCAGTGTTCCATGACTATGTACATGGGGCAGCAGCCTCTAAGGTGCATGGTAGAGCAACCGGGTTGTAGCTGTCTAGTGACATTGACTAAAGTTCAGGGCAGGGTACTGGGCGAGGGCCAGCTAGTGGTGCCTATTTTAACAGCCTGATGGCCTTGAGATAGAAGCTGTTTTTCAGTCTCTCGGTCCCAGCTTTGATGCACCTGTACTGACCTCTCCTTCTGGATGGTAGCAGGGTGAACAGGCCGTGGTTCTGGTGGCTGACGTCCTTGATGATATTCTTGGCCTTCCTGTGACATCGGGTGCTGTAGATATCCTGGAGGGCAGGCAGTGTGCCCCCGGTGACACGTTGGTCAGACCGTACCACCCTCTGGAGAGCCCTGCGGTTGCGGACGGTGCAGTTTCCGTACCAGGCGGTCATGCAGCCCGACAGGATGCTCTCAATGGTGCATCTGTAAAAGTTTGTATACAACCTGTGCTGTTTTGTTACCATGTTACTAAATATAACACAATTGTGTCTCTTCTGGGCAGAGAGTGTATTTCCTGCCACAGAGTTGGTTATTCTTCCCGAGCAGGACCGGGCTTCAGATCCCACTTGTGTCACAATGAAAAATTATTAAGTGAAATTAAAGAATAAACCTACTGTTGAGGATAATGCTATGCATTTATCTATCTAAATAAAAAAACAATGATAGTTACAGCATATGACAGCATTAATGCTGCAGCCAGATCCATTATCTTCTGTGTGTGAATGGTTAAATCCACAGTAACCATATTCCGTGAAAATGTTCTGTGAAGGTTTCTGGAAGGCTGTTGCTTATAGTTGTGGTTTCAGTCTACAGTCAAATCAAATGAACTGTATAAACACTCTGATTTAATTTTACATTTCGTAAGACCTTTAGTGAGAGCTTTCTACTACACAGTGTCCTCATTCATTCACTGTGTAGGATAAGGTTATTTTGTGGTGGGCACAGCACAACACATCATGCCTTTGTGTCAAGGTTGACAAGGTTGGCAGAACACTGTGACAAACATGTCCAAAATGGCACCCTATTCCCTATATCGTGCATTACTTTTAACCAAAGCACAATGGACTCGGGTCAAAAGCTGCTTCGATCACGCGGATTGGAATATGTTCCGCATTGCGTCCAACAACAACATTGACGAATATGCTGATTCGGTGAGCGAGTTCATTAGAAAGTGCATTGACGATGTCGTACCCACAGCAACGATTAAAACATTCCCAAACCAGAAACCGTGGATTGACGGCAGCATTCGCGTGAAACTGAAAGCGCGAACCACTGCTTTTAACCAGGGCAAGGTGACCGGAAACATGACCGAATACAAACAGTGTAGCTATTCTCTCCGCAAGGCAATCAAACAAGCTAAGTCCCAGTACAGAGACAAAATAGAGTCGCAATTCAACAGCTCAGACACAAGAGGTATGTGGCAGGGTCTACAGTCAATCACGGATTACAAAAAGAAAACCAGCCCCGTCGCGGACCAGGATGTCTTGCTCCCAGACAGGCTAAATAACTTTTTTGCTCGCTTTGAGGGCAATACAGTGCCACTGACACGGCCCGCTACCAAAACCTGCGGGCTCTCCTTCACTGCAGCCGAGGTGAGTAAAACATTTAAACGTGTTAACCCTCGCAAGGCTGCAGGCCCAGACGGCATTCCCAGCCGCGCCCTCAGAGCATGCGCAGACCAGCTGGCTGGTGTGTTTACGGACATATTCAATCAATCCTTATCCCAGTCTGCTGTTCCCACATGCTTCAAGAGGGCCACCATTGTTCCTGTTCCCAAGAAAGCTAAGGTAACTGAGCTAAACGACTACCGCCCCGTAGCACTCACTTCCGTCATCATGAAGTGCTTTGAGAGACTAGTCAAGGACCATATCACCTCCACCCTACCGGACACCCTAGACCCACTCCAATTTGCTTACCGACCCAATAGGTCCACAGACGACGCAATCGCAACCACACTGCACACTGCCCTAACCCATCTGGACAAGAGGAATACCTATGTGAGAATGCTGTTCATCGACTACAGCTCAGCATTTAACACCATAGTACCCTCCAAACTCGTCATCAAGCTCGAGACCCTGGGTCTCGACCCCGCCCTGTGCAACTGGGTCCTGGACTTCCTGACGGGCCGCCCCCAGGTGGTGAGGGTAGGTAACAACATCTCCACCCCGCTGATCCTCAACACTGGGGCCCCACAAGGGTGCGTTCTGAGCCCTCTCCTGTACTCCCTGTTCACCCACGACTGCGTGGCCATGCACGCCTCCAACTCAATCATCAAGTTTGCGGATGACACTACAGTGGTAGGCTTGATTACCAACAACGACGAGGCGGCCTACAAGGAGGAGGTGAGGGCCCTCGGAGTGTGGTGTCAGGAAAATAACCTCACACTCAACATCAACAAAACAAAGGAGATGATTGTGGACTTCAGGAAACAGCAGAGGGAGCACCCCCCTATCCACATCGACGGGTCAGTAGTGGAGAAGGTGGAAAGTTTTAAGTTCCTCGGTGTACGCATCACGGACAAACTGAATTGGTTCACCCACACAGACAGCGTTGTGAAGAAGGCGCAGCAGCGCCTCTTCAACCACAGGAGGCTGAAGAAATTCGGCTTGTCACCAAAAGCACTCACAAACTTCTACAGATGCACAATCGAGAGCATCCTGTCGGGCTGTATCACCGCCTGGTACGGCAACTGCTCTGCCCACAACCGTAAGGCTCTCCAGAGGGTAGTGAGGTCTGCACAACGCATCACCGGGGGCAAACTACCTGCCCTCCAGGACACCTACACCACCCAATGTCACAGGCCATAAAGATCATCAAGGACAACAACCACCCAAGCCACTGCCTGTTCACCCCGCTATCATCCAGAAGGCGAGGTCAGTACAGGTGCATCAAAGCAGGGACCGAGAGACTGAAAAACAGCTTCTATCTCAAGGCCATCAGACTGTTAAACAGCCACCACTAACATTTAGTGGCCGCTGCCAACATACTGACTCAACTCTAGCCACTTTAATAATGGAAAAATGTCTTGACAGCATGTCGAATGCGCCCGAATACCCAACTTTCCTCCATAGCACAACGTTTATTCCCTGGCCTGCCCGTTTCCCTGTTTTAGTCCTCCTGTTAAAGCTCAGGATAATTGGGGCCTTTGTTCCCTGTGGTCGTCTGTGCTGCATTTAAACCAGGCTCATAAGCTTCATTGCTGCTGCACCATGTGGGAAGACATGAATGTGTGTGGTTGTATGAAGCTGTGCATGCAATCCTCACTCTTCTGAAGGCCTGGATTCTTTGTTACAGGACAAGGGTGTGTGTGTTTTGAAGGGGGTTGTCCAGCTTGTTGAAATATTGAACTCATTCACTGCTCTTATTATTAGTCAATAGGTTGTGTGTTCATGGGACTTTTCTCAGTCTGCAGGAATCATATTATGCATGGTCCTGACTACCTCTGGCTACCTGTTGGTCTTGTGAGTTATCTCCAGTAGATTCCAGTGGTTTGATGGCCATGGATTAGAATAGCTTGGTTCGGCTGACCATGACTGGTGGTTGTTCTGGTCACACTGAACCAAAACAACACTATGTGAGTGGAGTAGGCCTAGTGTGTGTGTGTGTGTGTGTGTGTTTGCATGTGAGGAGACTCCCACAAGACTCCCCATTGGCAACATCACCACCTAAAGTATCTCTTGATTACAGTAAAAGCACTGCCGCTGAGCTAACTAGTTACTAGTCACTCCAGTCATATTGACTTCTTAAACCCTTGTTTGTGTATTGTTTGTTTTGATTACACTCACGTGAGGGTTGAGCAGTTTAAGTAGCTGCCAAGGCTGTCCTAAAACACTCCCCACAGTTTACTGGTTGGTTGGTTGTTTTCACATTAAAATGGGCTTAGTTTGTTTTCTATTTTAATCATTAACCCAGCCCCTCTGTAGACTTCACACACGACTAGTCACTCCAGTCACCATTACTCACTACCTTTTTCAGGTACAGTACATTGGCCTGTTGCTCAAATACTGTACCTATGACCAACAGAGAAACCGTTAGTCAGTTGCATCAATGTGATGATCAAGTATGATCAGAGTTTTGGGTGGAAATCAACAGGTTGGCTTTGAACTTGAGTGGGAGCTTGGGAGCCTCACATGATGAAACTGTTATGTTACGAACGAAACGAAACAGTCCCGTGTGGCACAAACACTGACACAGGAACAATTACCCACAAACAAACGGTGAGAACAGCCTACCTTAATATGGTTCTCAATCTGAGGAAACCTAAAACACCTGCCCCTGATTGAGAACCATATCAGGCTAATTAACAATGAACCCAACATAGAAACACATAACATAGAATGCCAACCCAGCTCACGTCCTGACCAACTAAACAAAGACAAAACAAAGGAAATAAGGTCAGGAACGTGACAGTACCCCCCCCCCCCCCCCCCCCCCCAAGGTGCGGACTCCGGCCGCAAAACCTTAACCTATAGGGGAGGGTTTGGGTGGGCATCTGTCCACGGCTCTGGCTCTGGCTCTGGACGTGGTCCCCACCCCACCATAGGTAATCCCCGCTTCCGTGGCCTCCTTTTAATGTCGACCCTCCATATACTGTACTCTATATCATCTACTGCATCTTGCCATCTTTATGTAATACATGTATCACTAGCCACTTTAAACTATGCCACTTTATGTTTACATACCCTACATTACTCATCTCATATGTATATACTGTACTCTATACCATCTACTGCATCTTGCCTATGCCGTTCTGTACCATCACTCATTCATATATCTTTATGTACATATTCTTTATCCCTTTACACTTGTGTGTATAAGGTAGTAGTTGTGGAATTGTTAGGTTAGATTACTTGTTGGTTATTACTGCATTGTCGGAACTAGAAGCACAAGCATTTCGCTACACTCGCATTAACATCTGCTAACCATGTGTATGTGACAAATAAAATTTGATTTGATTTGATTTGAAAAGTAGTGCACTATTTAGGGAAATAGGGTACCATTTGGGAATCAACCATAATCTCTTCCCTATCATGGTAATAGAAGTATCCATGTTGCCCAGCAACCCCCCCCCCCCTCCTCCTACTTGACCACCCACACACAACACAGCAGAGAAAGAGGCAGCCCATCATCCTGTTATCAACAATGGCACCCTACTCCCTATACAGTACCGGTCAGCACGCCCTGTTCCCTTCTATCATGATCGATTACACAATGGAACACATCCCACATCAGTTTGATTTATCTCTACATTTTCATGGGTTTTGGTCCGGGATTACATTACACCAAAACACTTGCAACTGGATAGTATGTAGTAGGCTATTTCTTAAACTGTAACAGAAATAGATTATTACAGTACCAGTCAAAAGTTTGGACACACCTACTCATTCAAGGGTTTTTCTTAATTTGTACTATTTTCTACATTGTAGAATAACAGTGAAGACATCAAAACTATGAAATAACACATATGGAATCATGTAGTAACCAAAAAAGTGTTAAACATATCAAAATGTATTTTATATTTGAGATTCTTCAACGTAGCCACCCTTTGCCTTGATGACAGTTTTGCACTCTTAGCATTCTCTCAACCAGCTTCATGAGGAATGCATTTCCAAGGAGTTCCCACATATGCTGAGCACTTGTTGGTTGCTTTCCTTATCTCTGCGGTCCATCTCATCCCAACACATCTCAATTGAGTTGAGTTCGGGTGATTGTGGATTCCAGGTCATCTGATGCAGCACTCCATCACTCTCCTTCTTGGACAAATAGCCATTACACAGCCTGGAGGTGTGCTGGGTCATTGTCGTGTTGAAAAACAAATGATAGTCCCACTAAGCGCAAACCAGATGGGATGGCGTATCGCTGCAGAATGATGTGGTAGCCATGCTGGTTAACTTCACTAGGGTAGGGGGCAGCATTCAGAATTTTGGATGAAATGCATGCCCAAATTAAACTGCCTGCTTCTCGGGCCCAGAAGATATGATATGCATATAACTGGTAGATCTGGATAGAAATCACTCTAAAGTTTCCAAAACTGTTGAAATAGTGTCTGTGAGTATAACATAACTGATTTGGCAGGCGAAAACCTGAGAGAAATCCATTCAGGAAGTAGTTTTTTTTTGGTTTTGTAGTTTTCTATTCAATGCCATTACAGTATCCATTGACTTAGGAGTCAAATTGCAGTTTCTATGCCTTACAGTAGATGTCAACAGTCTTTAAAATTGTTTCAGGCTTGTATTCTGAAAAATGAAGAAGTAAGAGCAGTCTGAATGAGTGGACCCTAAAGTGTCACAGAGCTTTTTCATGCGCGCGACCGAGAGAGTGCGTTTCTTGTTTACCTTTTAAATTGATGACGTTATTGTCCGGTTGAAATATTATCGATTATTTAGGCTAAAACAACCTGAGGTTTGAATATAAACATCGTTTGACATGTTTCTATGAACTTTACGGATACAATTTGGATTTTTTTGTCTTCCTGTTTTGACTGTGTTTGAGCCTGTGGATTACTGAAGAAAACGCGCGAACAAAACAGAGGTTTTTGGATATAAAGAGACTTTATCGAACAAAGGGAACATTTATTGCGTAAATTAATGTCTGCTGAGTGCAACCATATGAAGATCATCAAAGTTAAGGGATTCATTTTATCTCTATTTCTGACATGTGTAACTGCTGGCTACTGTTTGTAATGATTTGTCTAGTGGGCTATGTTCTCAAATAATTGTAAGGTATGCTTTCACCGTAAAGCATTTTTAAAATCTGACACCGTGGTTGGATTCACAAGAAGTTAATCTTTAAACCTATGTAAAATATGTTTTATTTTCTGAATTTTTATAATGAGTATTTCTGTATTTGAATTTGGCGCCCAGCAGTTTCACTGGCTGTTGAAGAGGTGGGACGCTACCGTCTCACGTGCCCAAGAGAGGTTAAGTGAAAATCCCTGACAGTGTCACCAGCAAAGCACCCCCACACCATCACACCACCTCCTCCATGCTTCACGGTGGGAACCACACATGCGGAGATCATCCGTTCACCTACTTTGTGTCTCACAATGACACGGCGGTTGGAACCAAAAATCTCCAATTTGACTCATCAAACCAAAGGCCAGATTTCCACCGGTCTAATGTCCATTGCTCGTGTTTCTTGGCCCAAGAAAGTATCTTCTTCTTATTGTTGTCCTTTAGTAGTGGTTTCTTTGCAGCAATTCGACAATGAAGGCCTTATTCACGCAGTCTCCTCTGAACAGTTGATGTTGAGATGTGTCTGTTACTTGAACTCTGTGAAGCATTTATTTGAACTGCAATTTCTGAGGCTGGAAACTCTAATGAACTTATCCTCTGCAGCAGAGGTGACTCTGGGTCTTCCTTTCCTGTGGCGGTTCTCATGAGAACCCGTTTCATCATAGTGCTTGATGGTTTATGAGACTGCACTTGAAGAAACTTTCAAAGTTCTTGAAATTTTCCTGATTGACTGACCTTTATGTATTAAAGTCACTCACGCCGCCAAACATACCCTCGTAAAACTGACTATCCTACCAATCCTCAACTTTGGCAATGTCATTTACAAAATAGCTTCCAATACTCTACTCAGCAAACTGGATGCAGTCTATCACAGTGCCATCCGTTTTGTCACCAAAGACCCTTATACCACCCACCACTGCGACCTGTATGCTCTAGTCGGCTGGCCCTCGCTATATATTCCTCCAGGTCATCTATAATTCTATGCTAGGTAAAGCTCCACCTTATCTCAGCTCACTGGTCACCATAACACCCACCCGTAGCACGCACTCCAGCAGGTATATCTCACTGGTCATCCCCAAAGCAAACACCTACTTTGGCCGCCTTTCCTTACAGTTCTTTGCTGCCAATGACTGGAACGAATTGCAAAAATCGCTGAAGCTGGAGACTTATATTTCCCTCACTAACTTTAAACATCAGCTATCTGAGAAGCGCACCTATACACCAATAAACAACAGTTGACATAAAACAATCCCTGACAAAGACATGAGGGGAAACAGAGGGTTAAATACACAAGAGGTAATGGATGGGATTGAAAACAGGTGTGTGGGAAGACAAGACAAAAGCAATGGAAAATGAAAAATGGATCGATGATGGCTAGAAGACCGGTGACGTCGACCGCCGAACACCGCCCGAACAAGGAGAGGCAACGACTTCGGCAGAAGTCGTGACAGTACCCCCCCCCCTGACACCGGCCTCGGGGACGACCCGGAGGGCGAGGTGCAGGGCGATCCGGATGGAGGCGGTGGAATTCTTTTAACATGGAAGGATCTAAAACGTCCTCCACCGGAACCCAGCATCTCTCCTCCGGCCCGTACCCCTCCCAGTCCACGAGGTACTGAAGGCCCCTCGCCCGACGTCTCGAATCCAAAATGGATCGAACAGAGTACGCCTGGACCCCCTCGATGTCAAGAGGAGGCGGAGGAACTTCACGCACTTCAGCCTCCTGGAGCGGGCCAGCCACCACCGGCCTGAGGAGAGACACATGGAACGAGGGGTTAATACGGTAATTAGTGGGCAGTTGTAACCTATAACATACCTCGTTCACTCTCCTCAGGACTTTAAACGGCCCCACAAACCGCGGACCCAGCTTCCGGCAGAGCAGGCGGAGGGGCAGGTTTCGGGTCGAGAGCCAGACCCTGTCCCCTGGTGCGAACACCGGGGCCTCACTGCGGCGACGGTCTGCGCCAATTTTCTGGCGCCTTATGGCGCGCTGAAGGTGGACGTGGGCTGCCTCCCAGGTTTCCTCAGCGCGCCGAAACCAATTGTCCACCGCAGGAGCCTCGGTCTGGCTCTGATGCCAAGGAGCCAGAACCGGCTGATACCCTAATACACATTGAAAAGGAGTGAGGTTAGTGGAGGAGTGACGTAGCGAGTTCTGGGCCATCTCTGCCCAGGGCACGAACTTCGCCCACACCCCCGGCCGGTCCTGGCAATAGGACCGCAAAAACCTGCCCACATCCTGGTTAACTCTCTCCACCTGCCCATTACTCTCGGGGTGAAAACCTGAGGTAAGACTAACCGAGATCCCCAGACGTTCCATGAACGCCTTCCAGACCCTTGATGTGAACTGGGGACCCCGATCAGACACTATATCCTCAGGCACCCCATAGTGCCGGAAAACGTGTGTAAACAGGGCCTCTGCAGTTTGTAAGGCCGTTGGGAGACCGGGCAACGGGAGGAGACGACAGGACTTCGAAAACCGATCCACAACGACCAGGATCGTGGTGTAACCCTGTGAAGGTGGAAGATCAGTCAAAAAATCCACCGACAGGTGCGACCACGGCCGTTGAGGAACGGGTAAAGGTTGAAGCTTACCTCTGGGCAGGTGTCTAGGAGCCTTGCACTGGGCGCACACCGAGCAGGAGGAAACATAAATCCTCACGTCCTTGGCTAAAGTGGGCCACCAGTACCTCCCATCAAGACAGCGCATCGTCCGACCTATCCCAGGATGACCAGAGGAGGGTGACGTGTGAGCCCAATAGATCAATCGGTCGCGGACAGCAGACGGAACGTACAGACGACCAGCTGGACACTCAGGAGGAGAGGGCTCTGCACGTGACGCCCGCTCAATGTCCGCGTCCAGCTCCCACACTACTGGCGCCACCAAACACGAAGCTGGGAGTATGGGAGTGGGATCCATGGACCGCTCCTCTGTGTCATACAGCCTAGACAATGCGTCTGCCTTGACGTTCTGGGAGCCTGGTCTGTAAGTAAGGGTAAACACAAAACGAGTGAAAAACATGGCCCACCTTGCCTGGCGAGGATTCAGTCTCGTCGCCTGCCGGATGTACTCCAGATTGCGGTGGTCAGTCCAGATGAGAAAAGTGTGTTTAGCCCCCTCAAGCCAAAGCCTCCACGCTTTCAAGGCTTGTACGACAGCTAACAGCTCCCGGTCCCCCACATCATAGTTTCGCTCCGCCGAGCTGAGCTTCTTCGAAAAGAAAGCACAGGGGCGAAGCTTCAGTGGCACACCCGAACACTGAGAGAGCACTGCTCCTATCCCAGCTTCGGATGCGTCCACCTCCACTATGAATGGCAAAGAGGGATCCGGATGAGCCAACACAGGCACCGAGGTAAACAGAGTCTTCAGGTGTCCAAAAGCCCTGTTCGCCTCAGCCGACCACTGCAAGCGCACCGGGCCCCCCTTTAGCAGTGAGGTAATGGGAGCAGCCACCTGACCAAAACCCCGGATAAATCTCCGGTAGTAATTGGCAAACCCTAAAAAACGCTGCACCTCCTTTACCGTGGTTGGAGTCGGCCAATTACGCACGGCTGTAATGCGGTCGCTCTCCATTTCCACTCCTGAAGTGGAAATCCGATGCCCTAGGAAGGAGATGGATTGTTGGAAGAACAAGCATTTCTCAGCCTTGACATATAGATCATGCTCCAACAGGCGACCAAGCACCCTGCGCACCAGGGACACATGCTCGGCGCGTGTAGCGGAGTATATCAGAATATCATCGATATACACCACTACACCCTGCCCATGCAGGTCCCTGAAGATCTCATCTACAAATGATTGGAAGACTGATGGAGCATTCATCAACCCATATGGCATGACAAGGTACTCATAATGACCTGAGGTGGTGCTAAATGCTGTCTTCCACTCATCACCCTTCCGAATACGCACCAGATTGTACGCACTCCTGAGATCCAATTTTGTGAAGAAGCGTTCCCCGTTCATTGACTCAATAACTGTATTTATCAGAGGTAACGGGTAACTATATTTCACCGTGATTTTATTGAGACATCGATAATCAATGCACGGGCGTAAACCGCCATCCTTCTTCTTCACAAAAAAGAAACTCGAAGAGGCTGGTGAAATGGATGGCTGAATGAACCCCTGACGCAGGGATTCAGAGATATATGTATCCATAGCCACCGTCTCCGCTTGCGACAGGGGATACACGTGACTCCTGGGATATGCAGCGTCTACCAGGAGATCTATCGCACAATCCCCCCGTCGATGGGGTGGTAATTGAGTCGCCTTCTTTTTACAGAAGGCGAGAGCCAAATCGGCATATTCAGGGGGAATGCGCACGGTGGAGACCTGGTCTGGACTTTCCACCGTAGTAGCACCAACGGAAACCCCTAAACACCTACCTGAGCACTCTCGCGACCACCCTGTGAGAGCCCTCTGTGGCCAAGAAACAGTGGGGTTATGACACGTTAACCAGGGTAGGCCTAGCACCACAGAATACGCAGGAGAATCAATAAGGAAAAGACTAATCTTCTCCTTGTGACCCTCCTGCGTTATCATACACAAAGGTGCGGTGACCTCCCTGATAAACCCTGAACCTAATGGTCGACTATCTAAGGCATGAATAGGGAAAGGCATATCCACAGAAACAATAGGGATCCCTAAACTATGAGCTAAATCTTTATTAATGAAATTCCCAGCTGCGCCTGAATCTACTAGCGCCTTATACTGGGAATGCAGGGAAAAATCCGGAAAAGTGACAGAGACAAACATTAGTGCGACAGAGGGCTCTGGATGAGAATGGTGCCTACTCACCTGGGGTGATGCCAGAGTGCCCTGCCTGCCTTCTCTATTCCCAGAGGAACCAACCCGGCACCGACCAGCAGTGTGATCTCTGCGACCATAGATGGTGCTCAAGCGGGAACCCCCTCCGGTCTCCCTGCGCACCATCCCTCCCAATTCCATAGGTTCGGGAGAGAGGGTGCGGGAGGATGGAACAACCAGACCCCGATCTAGACGTCCACGAGTAGCCAGCATGTTGTCCAGCCTGATGGACATGTCCACCAGCTGATCGAAGTTGAGGGTGGTGTCTCTACAGGCCAGCTCCCGACGGACGTCCTCGCGTAGACTACAACGGTAATGGTCGATCAGGGCCCTGTCGCTCCATCCAGCGCCGGCAGCCAAGGTCCTAAACTCCAAAGCGAACTCCTATGCACTCCTCGTCTCCTGCCTCAGATGATAGAGGAGCTCACCCGCCGCTCTGCCTTCGGATGGGTGGTCGAATACCTTCCGGAAATGGCGGATGAACTCCTCAAAATGGTCCAACGCCGCATCCTCCTCTCTACGCACAGCGCTGGCCCACTCCAGGGCTTTCCCGGTGAGGCATGAGATGAGGGCGTAACTCTTCTCACGGTCCGATGGTACTGGAGAGACCGTGGCCAGATACAAGTTCAGTTTTAGGAGAAAGCCCTGGCAGCTGGCAGTATCTCCATTGTATCCCGTGGGTAGGGATAAATGGATTTTGTTATGTTCAGGAGGAGGAAAAGCGTTCGACGGAAATACCGGTTGTGGTGGTAGAGGCGCTGGAAAAACTCCCTGTCTCTCCAAGCGATCCATATTCTGGACAATGCGATCCATGGCAGCGCTCAGACTGTCAATCTCCTCCGCTTGTTCCATGACGCGTTCCTCTAGCTCCATGAGCGAAGTGTCTCCTCCTGCTGACTTCATAGCATAGGTCAGGGATTCTGTCAGAGCCGTGTGTATAGGTGGCAGGGAAGTCAGGCGCAGGAGAGTTAAACTGAGTGTAAATGGAGACTTTTAATAAATGTCCACTTAACAATGCTCCAAACACGAAAATGTACATACATAAAATAAACATGGGTACGAGGACCCGTCGCGCACCTATACACCAATAAACAACAGTTGACATAAAACAATCCCTGACAAAGACATGAGGGGAAACAGAGGGTTAAATACACAAGAGGTAATGGATGGGATTGAAAACAGGTGTGTGGGAAGACAAGACAAAAGCAATGGAAAATGAAAAATTGATCGATGATGGCTAGAAGACCGGTGACGTCGACCGCCGAACACCGCCCGAACAAGGAGAGGCAACGACTTTGGCAGAAGTCGTGACAATTTCTACTTCCACATCACCATCTGCTCATCTATCACTCCAGTGTTAATTTGCTAAATTGTAATTACTTCGCTACTATGGCCTATTTATTGCCTACCTCCTCACGCCATTTGCACACACTGTATATATACTTTTTTTCCCTATATTTTTTTCTATTGTGTTATTGACTGTACGCTTGTTTATTCCATGTGTAACTCTGTGTTGTTGTTTGTATCACACTGCTTTGCTTTATCTTGGCCAGGACGCAGTTGTAAATGAGAACTTGTTCTCAACTAGCTTACCTGGTTAAATAAAGGTGAAATAAAAATAAAAAATACAAAAAAGTAATGATGGACTGTCATTTCACTTTGCTTATTTGAGCTGTTCTTGCCATAATATGGACTTGGTCTTTTACCAAATAGGGCTATCTTCTGTATACCACCCCTACCTTGTCAGAACACAACTGATTAGCTCAAACACATTAAGAAGGAAAGAAATTCCACAAATTAACTTTTAACAAGGCACACCTGTTAATTGAAACGCTTTCCAGGTGACTACATTCTGAAGCTGGTTGAGAGAATGCCAAGAGTGTGCAAAGCTGTTGTCATGGATCCCCCCGGTACTGCTGCTCATTCTGTTCACCAGTTCCGTAGGTCGACGTCAACGGCATTCTAGGCTGCACCGAACTGTGTCATTACGCACACCTGGTTCCAATTCCTCACTGATTGTGTTTGTATAAATGTGCCCTTTATTTCCCTTTGGGCTGTTGATTATTGTTCCCATGTCCGTTGGTGGTGTGAGTACCTATTTGTTGTCTCAGCCTGTGCTGCGTGTTTTGTGCATTGTGTATTACGGGTCTCGTCCCGTGTCATTCTACGAGGTTTACCCTCGCTCTTTTGTTTGGGTACATCCCAGTGTTTTGTATACGTGTTTGTTTTGGGTGTATTAAAAACCCAGATGATGTATTTCTGCACCTGTCTCCAAATTCTTTATACCAGCGTGACAGTTGTCATCAAGACAAAGGGTGGCTACTTTGAAGAATGTATAAATGTATAAATGTAATGGGTCCTAGGTGTAGCTGGTGTAGAGAGTCAGGCGCAGGACAACAGATATGAGTAATCAAACGCACTTTACTCAAAAATTAAAATATACAAAGTAACAAATACACGCACACCATGACCAACTGAAAATACAAATAAACAATCCCTCACAAAAACCATGGGGGGGAACAGAGGGTTAAATAATGAACAGGTGATTGTGGGGTTGAAAACAGGTGTGTGAAACAAGGACAAAACAAATGGAATTTGAAAAGCGGATCGCGGTAGCTAGAAAGCCGGTGACGTCGACCGCCAAACACTGCCCGAACAAGGAGAGGGACCGACTTCGGCGGAAGTCGTGACAGTACCCACCCTTTGACGTGCGGCTCCAGCAGCACGCCGACACCGTGCGGAGGAACCTCCCGCACCTCAGCCTCCAGGAGTGGACCAGCCACCACCGGCCTGAGGAGAGACACATGGAACGAGGGATTAATACGATAATCTGGGGGAAGCTGTAATCTGTAACATACCTCGTTCAGTCTCCTCAGGACTTTAAATGGCCCCACAAACCGCGGACCCAGCTTCCGGCAGGGCAGGCGTAGGGGCAGGTTTCGGGTCGAGAGCCAGACCCGGTCCCCCGGTGCGAACACCGGGGCCTCGCTGCGGTGGTGGTCAGCGCCCTCTATTTGCCACCTCACGGCCCGTTATGGTGCACATGGGCGGCGTCCCAGGTCTCCTCCGATCGCTTGAACCATTCGTCCACCGCTGGAGCTTCGATCTGGCTCTGATGCCACGGTGCCAGAACCGGCTGATACCCCAGTACGCACTGGAAAGGTTAGTGGAGGAGTGGCGGAGTGAGTTTTGGGCCATCTCAGCCCAGGGGATGAACGCCGCCCACTCCCCCGACCGGTCCTGGCAATATGATCGCAGAAACCTACCCACATCCTGGTTGACTTTCTCCACCTGCCCATTATTCTCGGGGTGAAAACCTGAGGTGAGGCTGACCGAGACCCCCAGACGTTCCATGAACGCTCTCCAGACCCTGGACGTGAACTGGGGACCTCGATCAGAGACTATGTCCTCAGGCACCCCGTAGTGCCGGAAGACATGAGTGAACAGGGCCTCCGCAGTCTGTAGGGCCGTAAGGAGACCGGGCAAAGGGAGGAGACGGCAGGACTTAGAAAACTGATCCACAACGACCAGGATCGTGGTGTTGCCCTGTGAGGGAGGAAGATCCTTCAGGAAGTCCACCGACAGGTGCGACCACGGCCACTGTGGAACAGGTAGGGGTTGTAATTTCCCTCTGGGCAGGTGCCTGGGAGCCTTGCACTGGGCGCACACCGAGCAGGAGGAAACATAAACCCTCACGTCCTTAGCCAAAATGGGCCACCAGTACTTCCCACTAAGGCAACGCACCGTCCTTCCGATGCCAGGATGACCAGAGGAGGGTGACGTATGGGCCCAATAGATCAAACGGTCGCGGACAGTAGACGGAATGTACAGGCGCCCAGATGGACACTGGGGGGGGGGAGTGGGCTCTGTGCGTAACGCCTGCTCGATGTCCGCGTCCAGCTCCCACACCACTGGTGCCACCAGGCAAGAGGCCGGAAGTATGGGAGTGTGATCCATGGACCGCTCCTCTGTGTCATACAGACACTAGTGCGTCTGCCTTAGTGTTCTGGGAACCTGGTCTGTAGGAGAGGGTGAAAACAAAACGAGTGAAGAACATAGCCCACCTTGCCTTGCGAGGGTTCAGTCTCCTCGCAGCCCGGATGTGCTCCAGATTGCGGTGGTCAGTCCAGATGAGAAAAGGGTGTTCAGCCCCCTCAAGCCAATGTCTCCACACCTTCAGAGCCTTGACAACAGCCAACAGCTCCCGGTCCCTCACATCATAGTTTCGCTCCGCCGGGCTGAGCTTCTTCAAAAAGAAGGCACAGGGGCGAAGCTTTGGTGGCGTGCCCGAGCGCTGACAGAGCACGGCTCCTATCCCAGCCTCGGAAGCATCCACCTTAACTATGAACGCCAAAGAGGGATCCGGATGAGCCAGCACGGGAGCCGAGTTAAACAAAGCCTTCAGGTGACCAAAAGCCCAGCCGCACCGGTCCTCCCTTCAGCAGTGAGGTAATGGGAGCTGCTACCTGACCAAAACCCCGGATAAACCGCCGGTAGTAGTTGACAAACCCCAGAAACCATTGCACTTTCTTTACCGTGGTGGGAGTCGGCCAATTAAGCACGGCTGAAATGCGGTCACTCTCCATCTCCACCCCTGACGTGGAAATGCGGTACCCTAAGAAGGAGACGGACTGTTGAAAGAACAGACATTTCTCAGCCTTGACTTACAGGTCATGCTCCAACAGTCGACCAAGCACCTTGCGCACCAGGGACACATGCTCGGCGCATGTAGCGGAGTATATCAGAATGTCATCAATATACACCACTACACCCTGCCCGTGCAGGTCTCGGAAAATCTCGTCAACAAAGGCCTGGAAGACTGATGGAGCATTCATCAACCCGTACGGCATGACGAGGTACTCATAGTGCCCTGAGGTGGTACTAAATGCCGTCTTCCTTTCGTCCCCCTCCCGGATACGCACCAGGTTGTAAGCGCTCCTGAGATCCAACTTTGTGAAGAAGTGCACCTCGTGCATTGACTCGATCGCACTGGCGATGAACAAATACACGCACACCATGACCGACTGAAAATACAAATAAACAATCACTCACAAAAACCATGGGGGGAACAGAGGGTTAAATAATGAACAGGTGATTGTGGGATTGAAAACAGGTGTGTGAAACAAAGACAAAACAAATGGAACATGAAAAGTGGATCGGCGGTAGCTAGAAAGCCGGTGACGTCGACCGCCGAACGCTGCCCGAACAAGGAGAGGGACCGACTTCGGTGGAAGTCGTGACAATAAAATATATTTTGATTTGTTAAATCCCATAATTAAAATTCCTCAAACATACATGTATTTACACCATTTTAAAGATACACTTGTTGTAAATCCAGCCACAGTGTCCGATTTCAAAAAGGCTTTACGACGAAAGCAAACCAAACCAAACGATTATGTTAGGTGAGTGCCTATTCACAGAATAACACAGCCATTTTTCCAGCCAAAGAGAGGATTCACAAAAAGCAGAAATATAGATCAAATTAATCACTAACCTTTGATGATCTTCATCAAATGACACTCATAGGACTTCATGTTACACAATACATGTATGTTTTGTTCGGTAAAGGTCATATTTATATCCAAAAATCTGAGTTTACATTGGCACCTTACGTTCAGAAGTTCCAAAACATCCTTGATTTTGCAGAGAGTCACATCAATTTACAGGAATATTCATAATAAACATTGCTAAAAGATACAACTGTTATGCATGGAATTTTAGATGCACTTCTCCTTAATGCAACCGCTGTGTCAGATTTCAAAAAAGCTTTACGAAAAAAGCAAACCATGCAATAATCTGAGTCGGCGCTCAGAGCCCAATCAAGACACAAATATATCCGCCATATTACGCAGTCAACAGAAGTCAGAAGTAACATTATAAACATTCACTTACCTTTGATGATCTTCATCAGAATGCACTCCCAGGAATCCCAGTTCCACAATAAATGTTTGTTTTGTTCGATAATGTCCATAATTTCTGTCCAAATTCCTCCTTGTTGTTCTAGCGTTTAGTACACTTTCCAAACTCACGACGCGCGGGCAGGTCCAGCGGAAAGTACGGATGAAAAGTAAAAAAAGTTATATTACAGTCCGTAAAAACATGACAAACGAAGTATTGAATCAATCTTTAGAATGTTTTTAACATAATTCTTCAATAATGTTCCAACCGGAGTATTCCATTGTCTTCAGAAGTGCGATGGAACAGAGCTCGCACTCACGTGAACACGCATGGTCAGGGCATGTTCAGGTCATGATAGACCTGACTCATTCCTCTCTCCTTCAGCCCCACTTCACAGTAGAGGCATCAGACAAGGTTCTAACGACTGTTGACATCTAGTGGAAGCCTTAGGAAGTGCAACATTACCAATATCCCACTGTATCTTCAATAGGAGCTGAGTTGAAAATCGACCAACCTCAGATTTCCCACTTCCTGGTTGGATTTCTTCTCAGGTTTTTGCCTGCCATATGAGTTTTGTTATTTTCACAGACATCATTCAAACAGTATTAGAAACTTCAGAGTGTTTTCTATCCAAATATACTAATAATATGCATATTCTAGCTTTTATGGCTTTGTAGCAGGCCGTTTACTCTGGGCATGCTTTTCATCCGGACGTGAAAATACTGCCCCCTACCCCAAAGAGGTTAACTAACCCCAATAAAACTAGTCCAACCATCAAAGTGAAAGTCAGAAGGCCCACCTACTCGACCAATCAGATGAGGGAGTGTGATGACGCATATGCCGACTGGTTTGCAGGGGCATAAGAGACATGCAATTATTTAGTCTATCATGGCTCAGGATAAGACCCAGATGCAGACACAGGCGGCAGATAGTTTGAATCTCAGATATTTATTATAACACAGGGTGTAACGGCTTTCCTCCTCCTCTTCATCCGAAGAGGAGGAGCAGGGATTGAACCAAAATGCAGCGTTGGAATATGACATACTGATTTATTGAACAAGACGAAAAAACACGAAAACACTTTAACAAACTACAAAACAACAAACGACGTAGACGCACCTGAACATAAGAACTTACATATAACGAAGAACGCATGAAACAGGAACAGACTACATAAACCGAACAAACGAACAAACAAACCGAAAACAGTCCCGTGTGGCGCAACGTACACAGACACAGGAGACAACCACCCACAAACAAACAGTGTGAAAACACCTACCTTAATATGGCTCTCAATCAGAGGAAATGAAAACCACCTGCCTCTAATTGAGAGCCATATCAGGTCACCCTTAACAAACATAGAAACACACAACATAGACTACCCACCCAAACTCACGCCCTGACCGTCAAACACATACAAAATAACAGAAAACCGGTCAGGAACGTGACATAACCCCCCCCTCAAGGTGCGTACTCCGAACGCACCACCAAAAGTCTAGGGGAGGGTCTGGGTGGGCGTCTGACCATGGTGGTGGCTCAGGCTCAGGGCGAGGTCCCCACCCCACCATAGTCAATCCCAGCTTACGTCTCCCCCTCAGAATGACCACCCTCTTACTCCACCCACTTAATTTAAGGGGCAACACCAAGATAAAGGACAGCTCCGGGACAAGGTAGCTCAGGACAGAGAGGTAGCTCAGGACAGAGGGATAGCTCAGGATAGAGAGGTAGCTCAGGATAGAGAGGTAGCTCAGGATAGAGGGGCAACTCCGGACTGAAGGGCAGCTCAGGACAGAGAGACAGCTCTGGACTGAGGGGCAGTTCTGGATTACTGGCAGCTCCAGGCTGGCTGACGGCTCTGGACGCTCATGGCTGGCTGACGGCTCTGGACGCTCATGGCTGGCTGACGGCTCTGGACGCTCATGGCTAGCTGACGGCTCTGGACGCTCATGGCTGGCTGACGGCTCTGGACGCTCATGGCTGGCTGACGGCTCTGGACGCTCATGGCTGGCTGACGGCTCTGGACGCTCATGGCTGGCTGACGGCTCTGGACGCTCATGGCTGGCTGACGGCTCTGGACGCTCATGGCTGGCTGACGGCTCTGGACGCTCATGGCTGGCTGACGGCTCTGGACGCTCATGGCTGGCTGACGGCTCTGGACGCTCATGGCTCGCTGGCGGCTCTGGCAGATCCTGTCTGGTTGGCGGCTCTGGCAGATCCTGTCTGGTTGACGGCTCTGGCAGATCCTGTCTGGTTGGCGGCTCTGGCAGATCCTGTCTGGTTGGCGGCTCTGGCAGATCCTGTCTGGTTGGCGGCTCTGGCAGATCCTGTCTGGTTGACGGCTCTGGCAGCTCCTGTCTGGTTGGCGGCTCTGGCAGATCCTGACTGACGAATGGCTCTAGCGGCTCCTGACTGACTACCGGCTCTGACGGCTCGGGACAGACGGGCGGCTCTAATGGCTCGGGACAGACGGATGGCTCAGACGGCACTGGGCAGACGGATGGCTCAGACGGCACTGGGGAGACGGATGGCTCAGACGGCGCTGGGGAGACGGATGGCTCAGATGGCGCTAGGGAGACGGATGGCTCAGATGGCGCTGAGGAGACGGATGGCTCAGATGGCGCTGAGGAGACGGATGGCTCTGGCCGGATGAGGCGCACTGTAGGCCTGGTGCGTGGTGCCGGAACTGGAGGCACCGGGCTAAGGACACGCACCTTCAGGCTAGTGCGGGGAGCAGGGACAGGGCACACTGACCTCTCGAAGCGCACTATAGGCCTGGTGCGTGGTACCGGCACTGGTGGTACCGGGCTAAGGGCACGCACCTCAGGGCGAGTGCGGGGAGAAGAAACAGTGCGTACAGGGCTCTGGAGACGCACAGGTGGCTTAGTGCGTGGTGCCGGAACTGGAGGCACTGGGCTGGAGACACGCACCATAGGGAGAGTGCGTGGAGGAGGAACAGGGCTCTGGAAACGCACTGGAAGCCTGGTGCGTGGAGTAGGCACTGGTGGTACTAGGCTGGGGCGGGAAGGTGGCGCCGGAAATACCGGACCGTGTAGGCGTACTGGCTCCCTTGAGCACTGAGCCTGCCCAACCTTACCTGGTTGTATGCTCCCCGTCGCCTGACCAGTGCGGGGAGGTGGAATAACCCGCACCGGGCTATGTAGGCGAACCGGGGACACCATGCTTAAGGCTGGTGCCATGTAAGCCGGCCCAAGAAGACGTACTGGTGGCCAGATATGTAGAGCCGGCTTCATGGCACTTGGCTCAATGCTCAATCTAGCCCTACCAGTGCGGGGAGGTGGAATAACCCGCACCGGGCTATGCACACGTACAGGAGACACCGTGCGCTCTACTGCGTAACACGGTGTCTGCCCGTACTCCCGCTCTCCACGGTTAGCCTGGGAAGTGGGCGCAGGTCTCCTACCTGCCCTAGACCCACTACCTCTTAGCCCCCCCCCAAGAAATTTTTGGGGTTTCTTCTCGGGCTTCCTTGCTAGCCGCGTACCTTCATATCTGCGGTTTTGAGCTTGATTCTCCGGCTTCCAGCCACGTCTCTTTGCTGCCTCCTCATACCACCGCTCCTGGGCTCTCGCTGCTTCCATCTCCTCACGAGCGCGGCGATATTCCCCAATATGAGCCCAGTGTCCTTTTCCCTCCAATATTTCATCCCATGCCCAGGATTCCTGTGTAGCAGGCCACTGCTCGAATTCACGCCGCTTGGTTCTGGTGTGGTGGGTGGTTCTGTATACGGCTTTCCTTTCCTCTCTTCGGATGAAGAGGAGGAGCAGGGATTGAACCAAAATGCAGCGTTGGAATATGACATACTGATTTATTGAACAAGACGAAAAAACACGAAAACACTTTAACAAACTACAAAACAACAAACGACGTAGACGCACCTGAACATAAGAACTTACATATAACGAAGAACGCATGAAACAGGAACAGACTACATAAACCGAACAAACGAACAAACAAACCGAAAACAGTCCCGTGTGGCGCAACGTACACAGACACAGGAGACAACCACCCACAAACAAACAGTGTGAAAACACCTACCTTAATATGGCTCTCAATCAGAGGAAATGAAAACCACCTGCCTCTAATTGAGAGCCATATCAGGTCACCCTTAACAAACATAGAAACACACAACATAGACTACCCACCCAAACTCACGCCCTGACCGTCAAACACATACAAAATAACAGAAAACCGGTCAGGAACGTGACACAGGGGGCAGTGAGATAAAGGGCTGTGAGACAGAGGTTTAATCCTAGACACATGAAAAGTGGGATGTATATGGAGGGTGCGGGGTAACAGAAGGCGAACAGCAGATTCTGAGTGGAAAGCCATATCGTGTTGGGCAGAGGGTAACGGGGAGCAGGGGTCCAGTGGCGGTCCGCCTGTCGTCAATACCAGGAGGGGGTCTTGAGAAGAGCGGACCGGGTCTCCCTTCCAGGTACGGCGACTGACTAACATGGGTTGAGGCCAATTCACCACCACTCTCACCTTGTCAGAATCCATCTGAATATTTCCTGCAGCTATGATGTATCCTAGGAAGGAGATGGTGGAGCAATGAAATTCACATTTCTCTGCTTTCACAAAAAGCTGGTTCTCCAGGAGATGTTGGAGGACCTGTTGGACGTGGAGGATGTGCTCTTGAGCTGAACGGGAAAAAACGAGCATGTCATCGAGGTAGATTAACACAAACCGGTTCAATGTCACGGAGCACATCGTTGACCAGGGCCTGGAACAATGGCATCACAAGGTACTCGTAGTGCCCGCTAGACATGTTAAAGGCTGTCTTCCATTTGTCTCCTTCCCATATCCGAACCAGATGGTAGGCATTCCCGAAGGTCCAACTTTGAGAAGATAGTCATCCCCTGGAGAGACTCGAAAGCCGAGTATATAAGTGGTAGTGGGTAACGTTTTTTTAACCGTGATGTTATTAAGGCCCCGGTAGTCAATACACGGGCGGTGTTGTGCCCGGGAGAAGGTCGATAGTGCAGTCATAGGGTTTATGCGGAGGAAGAGATGTGGAGCGGGCCTTGTGGAAACCTCCCGGAGGTCCTGGTACTCCACCGTTCTGAGGATTTTCCCAAGCCCACAGGAAGATGTCCCAGGGCAGACTGCACCGACTTCAGACAATGCGTGTGGCAGAACAGGCGCCGACCCAAGATAGAACCAGTAGCCCAGTCGATCAGGAGATTGAACACCTTTCTTACCTCCACCACAAAGTCCTCCTGACTGAGGCAAACGGTGGATTGTTGCTCCCACAGCACCGTAACCCAGGCGAGTGCCCTCCGAGGGAAACGAAGAAGCTGCAGCTCGAAGACGAGGGAGCACTGGGAGAGAAATGCCTGGCAGATTCCTGGATCACCAGCGTGGCGCTCCGGGGGAGGTAAGCAGGGTTCTTGGGAAGCCGGGGTAGGCTGGGGAGAAGCGCCGCTGGTAGCAGGGTTACTGAGCGTCTGGAAGGTTACCGTTGTGGCTTGCTGCCTAGTAGAGTAATTTGCGGAATTACTCCAGCAATTGCATAATCACTGTGTAAGTCTATGGATGGGAGTGAGAACCATGAGCTTCCTAGGTTTTGTATTGAAGTCAATGTACCCAAGGGAGGACAGAAGCTATCTGTCCTCCAGCTACACCATGGTGGTACCCTACAGAGTTCTGTTGAGGCTACTGTAGACCTTCATTTTAAAACAGTGTGTTTTAATCAATTATTTGGTGACATATGAATATATTTTGTATAGTTTTATCTAAAAAGTATAACTTTTGAAATGTTTTACAATTTTTATTTCTATTAAATTTACTGAGGAAGATGGTCCTCCCCTTCCTCATCTGAGCAGGGTCTTATAGTGATGTCTATAGCACTGAGATCAAATCAAATCAAAGTTTATTGGTCACGTGCGCCGAATACAACAGGTGTAGACCTTACAGTGAAATTACTTACAGCCTACTTACAGCCTCTGACCAACAGTGCAAAAAAAGGTATTAGGTGAACAATAGGTAAGTAAAGAAATAAAAACAACAGTAAAAAAGACAGTGAAAAATAACAGTAGCGAGGCTATGTACAGTAGCGAGGCTATATACAGTAGTGAGGCTATATACAGTAGCAAGGCTATATACAGGCATCGGTTAGTCGGGCTGATTGAGGTAGTATGTACATGCATTGCCTTAGACCACTGCGCCACTCAGGAGCCCTAAACTTAAGGTTATGGTTAGGTTAGGTTAGGGTTAGGTTTAAAATCACATTGTAAGAAGATAAATAGTAGTTAGTAGTGTGGTTAAGATTGGGGTTAAGGTTAGGGTTAGGTTCAGACACCAATCGACAAAGACATTAGTGATCATTTGTTGCTGAAGCTGAAAATACTTATTAATATGTCATTGAAATGCTGTAACGTACAGTATCTTTGGAGGACATAAGAATATAAAGCACGTTACATGTCAAACTCTAAAGGACATACGTAATGATTGGCAAACAAGCAGGTCCATTCTGTTGAGATACCATGTGAGCATCTAAGGATGGAAGCATACAAATTTCAAAGCAATATTATTAATCTCCTTTCAGAATTGTTTCACTTGTTCTTCAGCTGGATCTGCATACCTGCCCACCAGGGCACAACAACACGAGGGGTTGTATTTATAATCAGATAAATAATGCTAAGCTATACAGCAGAGGATGCAATGATTAGATACAGCGTGGGTGAGGAGAACCACATACTAACCGACTCTGCCTCTAACGTGTACAATATACAATTCAGACAAGACAAATAGACAGGAACACAGTTCATATTCATAGCTTGACATGTCATGAACTGCTCTAGTGTATTTGTGTAATGGAAAATGTGAATAAACCTATTTATGTATACTCATCCTCCTTTATCAATCTCGTCCACAACACTTTAACATACACACATGACTATACAGTGTAGAACCTAACAGTAATGTATACAATGAGATATTGTCTGCGTCCCAAATGGCACCTTGTTTCCTATATAGTGCACTACTATTAGTGCACTACCCACAGGGCTCTGGTCAAAAGTAGTGCACTATCTAGGGAACTTCTTACGTAATGCTGTGTTCAATTACTTTAACCATAAGGAATTAGAATCTGTTTTCCTCCTTTATCTAAAATCATTTCTGTGCCCCCTTGTCGTCAGAATGAAAGCCCTAGACTTCAATTGAGCAGGATGCTCTCTAAGCAGGCTCCAGAGTGGTTCCAGATGAGTGAATGCTCAACCAGTGTATTTTGTGTGTACATTCTTTTTAATTTCTATTGAGCAATTTATCCCTGTGGCTGAGCCAGAGAAAGGAGGGTTCCCATCAGGTTTGCTTCTTGTGATGAATATGTTCTAGTGAATAGGGGGACCTGCTGCAGTGTTCAGATAGATTGTGTCCCAAATGGCTCCCTATTCCCTATATAGTGCACTACTTCTGACCAGAGCCCTATGGGGGGATAGGGTGCCATTTGTGACACAGTCACAGAGTGCTGTTGGATAAATTAGTGGTCAGATGTAGGGTTGCAAAAGCTACCGGAGCATTCAGTAATTTTGTTAATTATCATGTAATCTATGGCAACCTATTGTAACTTTGGTCATTTATACTTGAATAACTAAAAAATGTTTATTAATATATAGTATTACATTTTTATATCTGTGTCTATATTGTTCATGAGTTTCTAGTGACAATAGACAATATGGTTTAAGAGAAAATACAGTAGCTTAATAAAAAAAAGCATTTAATCAACAATGCATTATTTTCAATTAACACTGCAACTCTTCCAATGATTAACTTTTTTTTACAACTGCCACCAGTTTGGCGCCAAAACATTAACAACAAAAACATATGAAAGTAAATAAATAAGTGTGCTAAAAAATGCTAAAGATATCGCATGCTGAAACCCTTATATTAAACACCAATGGTATTCACTAAGTTGATGGTTAATATTTAGGATAATGTTTTACAGATTTTACATTCAATTTTTTATTTTAAACTCATCTTATTTGATTATTTTATATATTTTACATGTGATAAGGCCACACAGAGGGCCAGAGTACCCCAAAAGGCCACTAGTTGTCTTGTGATAAATTCCCCCCCTAAACTTGAAAGATACGAATAATTCTGGTAGTTTACTGTTAACATTTGAAAGTTACCAGTAATATACCCTCCCTTTGCAACCATAGTCAGAGGTCAATGGATACGTTGACCTAGGGCATTTAAAATCTAGGGCATTTAGTTAGCTTCTCTTTTGGTCTAAAATGAAGTCATCAAGAAACATGCATTAATGAAAGTAAACTGACTGATTCTTTAGGTGGGGTTTTAAAAATAGCATTTTAACTGTAATGAAGCCTGAACAGTATGTGTAAAATAAAAAACATGAAAACATTGGTGAACATCTCTCAGTGCGATTTAACAGTAACAGAGGTCAATCTTGTCTAACTGCTGTCGGTTAAGTGTCAGATTTTGATTTAGATTATATGCCATTTGATGCACAGGTCACCTTGCATGAGAGGCTTCAGTGGCTGGGGGACGCCTATTGGATTTTCCACAGGAATTCATTGACTTAATTGTGCTGGCTATAAATAAAAGTTGGGACAACTGACAATTTCATCAAATAGGGGGTAGAGTGGTGGGGACGTGTCCCCTTACCCCATTGCTACACTAAATAACCCACAGTTCTACTGATTTTGAGTCACATGATCTTACCAGATAATCATACATCAGCCAGAAATATGACTTTCTCAGAAAAATATACTGTATGAAGGGTGAAGGGTCAATAGAATCACTCTCTATGTGTCTATGTGACCAGCCCATGGCCATTGATTATCCCATTGTACTGGCCCCTGCAGCTACACTAACCCAACCCTGTCACCCACATAGCTTGCGTCCCAAATGGCATTATTTTCCCTACGTATATAGTGCACTACTTTTGACCAGTGGCCATAGGGAATAGTGTAATTTGGGACGCACACATACAGCAACTGAACACAGGGGGGGACAGATCACTACTGCTTCATCCCACAATGACCTATGGAATGGAACGAAATGACATGGTGAACAAGTCTATTCTTTATGTGTAACTAATGCCCTTCCCTGAAGCATTGTTGTGGATTGTGGGTAGTTCAGTTGCAAAATTTCCTCTTGGAAATCTTATTGTCAAAAGTATGTTTTTCTATATCTGTAGAATATCAATCAGTCATGCCAATCAACAAAATGTATCATAATTGAATGCATAAGATTGTATAGACCATGGTTTATTTTGTAAGCACCTTTTAAAAAATATATATTTTATGTAACCTTCATTAAACTAGGCAAGCCAGTTAAGAACAAATTGTTATTTACAATGACAACCTAGGGACAGTGGGTTAACTGCCTTGTGCAGGAGTAGAACGACAGATTTTTAACTTGTTAGTTCGGGGATTCAATCTAGCAACCTTTCGGTTACTGGCCCAACTCTCTAACCACTAGGCTACCTGCCACCCAAATAGCTACCTTCACCCCTGGTTGACCTATGGAATAGAATCAGTATATCACAGTGGAGGCTCCTCAGATGAGGAAGGGGAGGACCATCTTCCTCAGTAAATTTAATAGAAATAAAAATTGTAAAACATTTCAAAAGTTATACTTTTTAGATAAAACTATACAAAATATATTCATATGTCACCAAATAATTGATTAAAACACACTGTTTTAAAATGAAGGTCTACAGTAGCCTCAACAGAACTCTGTAGGGTACCACCATGGTGTAGCTGGAGGACAGATAGCTTCTGTCCTCCCTTGGGTACATACAAAACCTAGGAAGCTCATGGTTCTCACTCCCATCCATAGACTTACACAGTGATTATCACAATTTCTGGAGGAAGTCCTCCAACCTATCAGAGCTCTTGCAGCATGAACTGACATGTTATCCACCCAATCAAAGGATCACAGAATTAATCTAGTACTGAAAGCATAAGCTGCAACTAGCTAGCACTGCAGTGCATACAATGTGGTGAGTAGTTGACTCAAAGAGAGAGAAGGACAGTAGTTTAAAAGTTTTTAACAAATTCATTTCTTCCAAAATGAACAAATGTATTGCCACCGGGGCCCGCCTGTGTAAGTGCTAAACTGCTTACTGACTGTACACTGTAACGTTACTGCATTATTGTAGCGGGTTTACTAACTCGTTAGTTCTATTAGCTATATTGACTGACTTTAGCTAATATGGTGACAACAATGTAGGCTGTCTGTAGCAGTTATGATATGGTTTGGCTTGGAAATGTTTTTTTCTCTTGGTCACACACAGCTGATGTGTTGTGCATTGAAGTCCAAAACGAAGGGAAAAGGTGAGAGGAGGAGAGCACATAGATACAACGTAGGAATACAATGTGGCTGCCATGAAAGTGAACTGTGCATGATCAGGGGAGTATTCATTTAGCTGATTCTGTTGAAAATAAATTCTTAAACGGAAGCAAACGGAACGAAACGGGGATAAACATACCTGCATTTTTCCAATAGAAACTCTTGTTTGTAACTGTTGGACTAATGATTACACCCTAGATCAGCTAGATGCAGGCAAGAGTGTGCAAGGTGGTATTGAATGTGTCATTGTCTGTCCATGTGTCACTGTCTGTCAACTAAAAATGTTCTCTCGACCTGTGTGCACCTACATTGTAAACTTTCATTCATAAGCTAGGTTGTAGCAACCTCATGATGGGTATAGGGAAAATTTGAGTATCGTATAGTAGCCTAAACCTATCACTGTTACATTGAACTGGGGGAATGGGATATAAATGACAGTCATCCAATATGCTGTAATAGAAATAAGGCCATGCTCATAAAAAATAACGTCCTCCATCATCTTAAAAGGCACCGACCGCCAATGGTATATCATACATGGTGAACAACTCTTTATTCGGTATATAATAGAATAACTGTATTTTCTCCTAAAGGAACAGTATACATTTACATTTCGGTCATTTAGCAGTTGCTCGTATCCAGAGCGACTTATGGTTAGTTAGTGCGTTCATCTTAAGGTAGCTAGGTATGACAACCAGATATCACAGTTACAGTAAAACTTTCCTCAATAAAGCAGCTACAGATCAGCAAAATAAAACAAGTGCAAAAGTTTAAATAGTCCTGTGTAGTTCTGTTGGTAGTGCATGGTGCTTGCAACGCCAGGATAGTGGGTTTGATTCCCATGGGGGACCAGTATGAAACAAATAGGAAAATGTATGCACTCACTATTGTCAGACCCTCTGGATAAGAGAGTCAGTTAAATGACTAAAATTTTAATATTTACTGTGCATGTTTAACAACTCTTTATTCTGTGGAGAATAGAATAACATTATTTTCCTGGATGTCACGCCCTGGCCTTAGTATTCTTTGTTTTCTTAATTATTTTAGTTAGGTCAGGGTGTGACATGGGGAATGTATGTGTTTTTTGTAGTGTCTAGGGTGGTTGTAAGGTTTAGGGGGTTTATTAGAGTAGTTGGGTTTATGTTTAGTATAGAAGTCTAGTTGTGTCTATGGTTGAGTGTAGGTATCTAGGAAAGTCTATGGTTGCCTGAATTGGGTCTCAATTAGAGACAGCTGGTTATTGTTGTCTCTGATTGGGAGCCATATTTAAGGCAACCATAGGCTTTAGCTGTAAGGTGGGGAATTGTCTATGTCGAAGTGTTTTGTGTCAGCACTTATGTTTGTATAGCTTCACGGTCGTCTGTTTTGTTGGTTTGTTTTGGTTTTTTCCTTCTTTAAATAAAAAAGAAGATGTACTTTCCACGCGCTGCGCCTTGGTCCTCTCTCAGTCCCTTTGACGATCGTGACAGAATTCCCCACCAATGCGGGATCAAGCAGCGTGAAAAGCGGCAACAGGAGCAGCGCAAGGAGGAATGGAAATGGGAGCGTAATATGGACTACACTACGTGGGAGGAGATCGACAGGTGGGCGATCGACCCAGGGCGAGTGCCGGAGCCAGCCTGGGATTCTCTGGCGCAGTGTGAGGAGGGATACCGGCGAATGGAGGCAGCACGACGACGCGGTAGGAAGCCTGTGAGTCAGCCCAAAAAATTTCTTGGGGGGGGGGGCTTAGAGGTAGTGGGCCGAGGGCAGGTAGGAGACCTGCGCCCACTTCCCAGGCTAACCGTGGAGAGCGGGAGTACGGGCGAACACCGTGTTACGCAGTAGAGCGCACGGTGTCTCCTGTACGTGTTCATAGCCCGGTGCGGGTTATTCTACCTCCCCGCACTGGTAGGGCTAGATTGGGCATTGAGCCAGGTGTCATGAAGCCGGCTCAACGCGTCTGGTCTCCAGTGCGTCTCCTCGGGCCGGCATACATGGCACCAGCCTTACGCATGGTGTCCCCGGTTCGCCTACATAGCCCGGTGCGGGTTATTCCACCTCCCCGCACGGGTAGGGCGACGGGGAGCATTCAACCAGGTAAGGTTGGGCAGGCTCGGTGCTCAAGGGAACCAGTACGCCTGCACGGTCCGGTATTTCCGGCGCCACCTCCCCGCCCCAGTCCAGTTCCACCAGTGCCTACACCACGCACCAGGCTTCCAGTGTGTCTCCAGAGCCCTGTTCCTCCTCCACGCACTCGTCCTATGGTGCGTGTCTCCAGCCCGGTACCACCAATTCCGGCACCACGCACCAAGCCTCCTGTGCGTCTCCAGAGTCCTGTGCATCCTGTTGCTGCTCCCCGCATTAGCCCTGAGATGCGTGTCCCCAGCCCGGTACCACCAGTTCCGGCACCACGCACTAGGCCTAATGTGCGTCCCCAGGGTCCAGTATGCCCTGTTCCTTCTCCCCGCACTAGCCTGAAGGTGCGTGTCCTTAGCCCGGTGCCTCCAGTTCCGGCACCACGCACCAGGCCTACAGTGCGCCTATTCCGGCCAGAGCCATCCGTCTGCCCAGTGCCATCTGAGCCATCCGTCTCCCCAGCGCCATCTGAGCCATCCGTCTCCCCAGCGCCATCTGAGCCATCCGTCTCCCCAGCGCCATCTGAGCCATCCGTCTCCCCAGCGCCATCTGAGCCATCCGTCTCCCCAGCGCCGTCTGAGCCATCCGTCTCCCCAGCGCCGTCTGAGCCATCCGTCTGCCCAGTGCCGTCTGAGCCATCCGTCTGTCCCGAGCCATTAGAGCCGCCCGTCTGTCCCGAGCCGTCAGAGCCGTTAGTCAGTCAGGAGCCGCTAGAGCCATTCGTCAGTCAGGATCTGCCAGAGCCGCCAACCAGACAGGATCTGCCAGAGCCGCCAACCAGACAGGATCTGCCAGAGCCGCCAACCAGACAGGATCTGCCAGAGCCGCCAACCAGACAGGATCTGCCAGAGTCGCCAACCAGACAGGATCTGCCAGAGCCGTCAGCCAGCCATGAGCGTCCAGAGCCGTCAGCCAGCCATGAGCAGCCAGATCCGTCAGCCAGCCATGAGCAGCCAGATCCGTCAGCCAGCCATGAGCAGCCAGATCCGTCAGCCAGCCATGAGCAGCCAGATCCGTCAGCCAGCCATGAGCTGCCAGATCCGTCAGCCAGCCATGAGCAGCCAGATCCGTCAGCCAGCCATGAGCAGCCAGATCCGTCAGCCAGCCATGAGCAGCCAGATCCGTCAGCCAGCCATGAGCCGTCCAGCCAGGATCCGCCAGAGCCGTCCAGCCAAGATCCGCCAGAGCAGTCATCCAGCCAGGATCCGTCCCTCAGTCCGGAGCTGCCGTCCCTCAGTCCGGAGCCGTCCCTCATCCTGGTGCTGCCCCTTATCCTGGTGCTGCCCCTTATCCTGGTGCTGCCCCTTATCCTGGTGCTGCCCCTTAGTCCGGTGCTGCCCCTTAGTCCGGTGCTGCCCCTTAGTCCGGTGCTGCCCCTTAGTCCGGTGCTGCCCCTTAGTCCGGTGCTGCCCCTTAATCCAGTGGGGTTAATGTGGAGGGTGGCCATTTGGAGGAGGCTACGTAAGCGGGTAGTGACTATGGTGGGGTGGGGACCACGACCAGTGCCGGAGCCGCCGCCGTGGACGGACGCCCACCCAGACCCTCCCCTAGACTATGTGCTGGTGCGCCCGGAGTTCGCACCTTAAGGGGGGGGGTTATGTCACGCCCTGGCCTTAGTATTCTTTGTTTTCTTAATTATTTTAGTTAGGTCAGGGTGTGACATGGGGAATGTATGTGTTTTTTGTAGTGTCTAGGGTGGTTGTAAGGTTTAGGGGGTTTATTAGAGTAGTTGGGTTTATGTTTAGTATAGAAGTCTAGTTGTGTCTATGGTTGAGTGTAGGTATCTAGGAAAGTCTATGGTTGCCTGAATTGGGTCTCAATTAGAGACAGCTGGTTATTGTTGTCTCTGATTGGGAGCCATATTTAAGGCAACCATAGGCTTTAGCTGTTTGTGGGGAATTGTCTATGTCGAAGTGTTTTGTGTCAGCACTTATGTTTGTATAGCTTCACGGTCGTCTGTTTTGTTGGTTTGTTTTGTTTTTTCCTTCTTTAAATAAAAAGAAGATGTACTTTCCACGCGCTGCGCCTTGGTCCTCTCTCAGTCCCTTTGACGATCGTGACACTGGAGGGAACATTGTGAAATAGAATCAGTATATCATACAAGGTGGAAAAATCTTTGTCCCTTATAGACTAGAATAACTTTATTTTCCTGGAGGGAACTTTTATTTGTAACTAGTGGATTTGGTTCTGGGTGTTGAGCCTGAGCTTAAAGTGTAACAGAATACCTTCCCTCAGGTATTGTTGTGGGTTGTGGGTAGCTCAGTTGACATTGAGAAATCTCCTGCAGATATTGAGAAACTGAAATTGAGAAAACTATCCTTCATCATGCACGTCACTCACATCGACTTTTCTTCAGTCATGCTGAGCAGTAGACATTATATACTGTATCATCAAATATAAAAAAATGTGGTTATCTTCACAAGAAATCAATGCTCAGCATGAGGCTGAAAGTAGTACCCTGATGGAAACCTACAGCCCTACTTTATATTGAGTGCTTTGCTCTAAAGAAACACTTAACACATGGAATGTATTCACTCTGAATTTGCTGAAGACATTTTTTCCCACAATTGACTGGGTTAGTTAACTTAATCACCATGTGCTGTGTAAGCTTGCATAGACCATAGCTGCTTGAAATGGTAAGTGGTTCAAACAGGAAATTAATTTAACATAAAATGTAATAAAATGGTTCTGCGTTGAACATGATGACCTAAAAAATGATCTATTGAAAGCCCATGTCATGCTTTGTGGGAGGATCTTTTGTTTCCCAAAATGTATTGTTTTGGTAATAAAATTGCAAGATATTTTCCACTCAACCGGAAAATGTGTGAAATTGGACTTCAATTAAATTGTCATGTGTTTCACAAACAGCAACAAAAGACTAAACTACAAAAGCATGTCACTATTGCCCGCTTGTCGGAAACATGCTTTTCAAAAAATCAAGTTCCGGAACAAAAGCAAGTTCCATTAACCTAAGTGGTTTAACAGTGATACAAAAGAGGTAATTTTGGTCATGCACATGGGTCACAGTTACAGCACACATAACAGCAATTTTGGATAATGGACTTTCAATTACCTATGGTTATCTACACTTTTACTTTCCTTTCCTTTTCAGATGGCAGTTGAAAACTACCTGGTTGTGTACATTTAATAACTTGAATAACATTTGGGGGAGAAATTACTTTTGAAAATTACTTTTGGGCATGATGAAGGAAGAGCTACGCTGTGACTGTGTACATGTTGTTCTATCATGTAATAATGTACACATTGAGTGTGTTTCCTAACTAGGCCATTCTTTGTTGTGAAAATATGTTATGAACTAATGAGAGTGTGTTCCTTTGTGTCTACACAGTTCGCTGCACACAGACATTGCTGCCAATTTCATGGAAGTGTAAATTCTAGAATCTATGCAAACCATTTAAGACCAACTTTTTTACTGGTGCAACCCATTATGACTTTGATGATGTTAGAAACATGTTGTAGTATACACTTGCCACTATTGTTGGCTAGGCTTTGGCCATGTTACAGAATTTCAAAGTGCCAAAAACTGTTTGCCAAAACAATTTGGACAATTTGGACTGACAAAGAGGAACACTGTCTGACACAATTTGGACTGACAAAGAGGAACACTGTCTGAGACATCTTCCAGTTCATGATAACATGAGATCCAACCACTTTGTTAGATTCCAAATGGGAATAGAACTTTGAGAGACTCTTCAGACGTTTCCTTCTCAGACTCTTCAACAGTCAGAGAGACTCCTGGTTTCTGTGATAGATAACGCTGCCATTGGTTCTAAATGGCACCCTATTCCTTATATAGACCACTACTTTTGATCAGGGCCCATAGGGCTCTGGTCAAAAGTAGTGCACTACATAGGGAATAGGGTGCCATTTGGGACGTAGACTGTGATGCAGCCAGGGCCCTAAATCCCAAGGGATTTGGATCTCATAAGCAGCAGGGGGCTGTTCTGGATAATATTGCTGATCTCAGATGGCAGCGGAGGGGTGGGGTGGGGGGGGGGGGGGGGGGGGGGGGCAGCATCAGCAACCAGTGGAATAGCTCCAGCTTGCTATTTCAGCCTAGGATATAGCATGTAGAATAAAACAATATGACAGTTTTTTTTATATCCAGAAGCATTTACATATATGGACCTCTAGGTTTGCAGTAGTACTGTAGGTCCAAATCTGAATACTGAATTTTAAATCAGGTAAAGATCATAGTGTGCACTCCTCCTCTCAATCATCTCCCAGGGTGCCGTAGTGAGCTTAGCCTTTCCAGACATCACTCTGCAGGGGGAAGCACTGATTATAGCAGGATGGAAACCAACTTTAAAGGCACAATCTGCAGCCAAACTGCAGCCCCACAACTTGGTTTTATATTGAATGAAGCTGAGGGTTGAGGCTGGAGAAAGGTAACCACTAAAGGTTGACACGGGAACAGGACTCCCACAGGTCTTGTGGGTCCCACAGGTTTCCTGCAGGAACAGGAGTGAAAGTCAAGTTCGGAACTGTCACGAATCCCGTTTCCTGAGTCTGTTTTTTGCCTGTGTTCTGTCCTGGAGTGTTTTTTCCGGCGTCCTGGAACGCACCCTGTCTGGTTGCCGGGCAATGTAGCCAGTTGGGAGAGTTCTGATTACCCGCACCTGTATCCCATCAGCTATCTGCACACCTGGTCCTGATCATCATCTCTCCTCTTCTTAAGCCCGGACCTGACATCCATTCCCTGCCGGATCGTTAGCCATGAATAGTATGTTGTGCCCACGAACCAGCCTCCAGTTGATAGAGTTTGTTTTGTTTTGTTTTGTTGTTTTGTACGTCTTGCTTGCCTTTAACTTACCTCCGTTTGTTCTGTCTACAGCCATTCACCCGGAACCCATATCCCATCCCTGTCTGCTCGTCGCCAGTTTTTGTTTATCCCTTGGATCTGCCTATCCAATCCCATCAACACACCTCCGCTGCCCGCTCCACCACCTGGAACTATCTACCTCCACGTTCTCATTTATTAATAAATACTCACCATCTTCATACTCACCTTGTCCTGGTCTGCTTCTGGGTCCAATTTTGGTAAACCATGACAGAACGATCCGGCCAGCGATGAACCCAGCGGACCTGGACTCCGTTTGCCATGCAATTACCCAGCAGGAGAAGATGTTGGGACAACACAACACGGCGCTACACGAGATAGCGGGTTCAATCCGGAACTTATCGGCTAGCTTAACGAGTATCCAGGATCAGCGCAGTTTGCCGGCGGATCATCCACCACCTGTTTCACCCATATCACCTGCCGATTCGGGAGCGGGTTCCTTCCGTGAGCCCAAGGTTCCGACACCGGATAAGTACGAGGGAGATTTGGGAGGATGCCGTTCATTTCTTTTGCAGTGTGGGTTAGTTTTTGATCTGCAGCCCTACTCTTACGCCACAGATAAGGCTAGGATAGCTTTTGTTATTGAGCTGCTGCGTGGTAGAGCTCTGGAATGGGCTTCAGCCGTTTGGGAACGACGGGACACCTGCATGACGTCATACCAGGGTTTCACGGCAGAGATGAGAAAGCTTTTTGACCATCCAGTCCGAGGTAAGGACGCAGCTAAACGTTTGTTCTCTCTTCGCCAAGGAGCTCGCAGTGTGGCAGACTTTGTGATTGAATTCAGGACATTGGCTGTGGAGAGTGGTTGGAATGAGGAATCACTACAAGCGGCTTTTTACCAGGGGTTGTCGGAGCAACTCAAGGACGAGCTGATCTCCTATCCAGAGCCTAGTGACCTAGACAGTTTGGTCACCTTAGCTATTCGGGTAGATAATAGAGTCCGAGAGAGGAGGGAGAAGCAGTGGGGTCCGTCTAATCAATCTGAGACTCGGTTACCATTCGGGTCAGGAAGTGGACCAGAACGTGTTGATCATTATTCCCCACACAGGATTAGTGGAGGGGTCTTGCCGTCAGATCCTGAACCCATGCTTATAGGGCGACACGGGTTAACTAAGGTGGAGCGCCAACGTAGACGTGAGACCAACAGCTGCCTCTACTGTGGTAGCTCGGGACATTACATCTCCGCTTGTCCTCAGCGCCCGTTAAACTGCCCGGCTCGCTAGTTTTGGGAGGTCTTTTAGCGAGCCAGTTTCAACCTCTCAAGAACCCTGTCAGACCCTGTTTTCCTGCGACCCTCATGAATAAGAATCAGAGTTTAGCGATGAACGCTTTTATCGATTCAGGTGCCGATGGCAGCTTTATTGATGCCGATTTGGTGGAACAGCTGGGGCTTTCCAAGGAGCAATTGCCGAAAGCCATTGAAGCTACCACTCTGAACGGCAGTAGTCTGGCACGGATCACTATGAGGACTGAACCGGTTAAGATGTTGTTGTCGGGGAATCATTCAGAGGTTATCTCCTTCTTCATTTTGTCCTCGCCCCATGTTCCCCTGGTTCTTGGTTACCCCTGGCTGAGAGAACACAATCCCTCGGTTGATTGGGTGACGGGTAGGGTAACTAGTTGGAGCATTGAGTGTCATGCTAACTGCCTTAGGACTGCCTGTTCTCATGCTATCCCCAGTCAGGGCAGTGAGTCTGCTCCCCCTGATTTGTCCCTGGTTCCAGAAATATATCACGATTTGGGTGAAGTATTCAGTAAGCAGAAGGCTCTGTCACTTCCTCCCCACCGACCTTATGACTGTGCGATTAAGCTGTTCCCTGGAGCTGCCTTTCCCAAGGGACGATTATACAGTATCTCTCGACCTGAGCGTGAGGCCTTGGAGACCTACATCAAGGAGTCTCTAGCTGCAGGTCTCATTCGCCCCTCGTCATCACCCCTGGGAGCAGGATTCTTTTTTGTGAGCAAGAAGGATGGCTCACTTCGACTGTGTATTGATTATCGGGGTTTGAATGATATTACGGTCAAAAACAAGTATCCCCTGCCCTTGATGAGCTCTGCGTTCGACTCATTACAGGGTGCTACGGTGTTTACGAAGCTTGACCTACACAATGCTTATCATTTGGTTCGGATCAAAGAGGGGGACGAGTGGTTGACTGGGTTCAATACACCTATGGGACATTTCGAGTACCAGGTGATGCCGTTTGGACTGACCAACGCTCCTGCTGTGTTCCAAAGTATGGTGAATGATGTGCTGAGAGATATGATTGGTATTTTTGTGTTCGTTTACCTGGATGATATCCTCATCTTCTCGAGGGAGCTTTCTAGCCACGTTCAGCATGTCAAGCAGGTCCTGCAGCGGTTATTGGAGAACCGTCTGTTCGTGAAGGCTGAGAAGTGTGATTTTCACGCCCACACTACGTTCTTCCTCGGGTACATCATCTCCAGGGGAGAGATCAAGATGGACCAAGAGAAGGTTCGGGCGGTTCGGGATTGGGGCCAGCCCGGTACGAGATTGCAGCTCCAGAGATTCCTGGGATTTGCGAACTTCTATCGGAGGTTTATCCGGGATTACAGCCGGGTGGCCGCTCCTCTTACTGCCTTGACGTCTTGTACCAGGAATTTCTGTTGGACTCCTGAGGCAGACCGAGCATTTCTGGACTTGAAGAGCCGATTCACCAACGCCCCGATTCTCTCTCAACCTGACACTTCCCGTCAGTTTGTTGTTGAGGTGGACGCGTCTGATGTGGGGGTGGGCGCCATCCTGTCCCAGCGTAGCTCTACTGACGGTAAACTCCATCCTTGCGCCTTCTACTCTTGTCGTCTTTCACCAGCTGAGAGAAACTACGATGTGGGTAACCGGGAGCTTCTCGCTGTGAAGCTTGCCTTGGAGGAGTGGCGTCACTGGTTGGAGGGAGCGGAGCAACCGTTTGTGGTCTGGACGGACCACAAGAATCTGGCTTACGTGCAATCGGCTAAACGTCTCAACTCCCGTCAGGCCAGGTGGGCGTTGTTTTTTGGACGTTTCAATTTTTCCCTTACGTTCCGACCTGGGTCGAAGAACGGCAAAGCGGACGCCTTGTCCCGGATGTTCTCCAAGACGGATGAGAGTGGGGCCAAGACTGAGACGATTCTTCCCCAGAACCTTGTCGTGGGAGCCGTTACATGGAGGATTGAGGAGGATGTGATGGCGGCCCTTCGGACGCAGCCCGGCCCCGGTAACGGTCCACCCGGTCGGTTGTTCGTGCCTGAGTCGGTCCGTTCTGCTGTCCTTCAGTGGTCCCACGCCAGCAAGATAGCTTGTCACCCTGGCGTTGCTCGGACTATGGCGCTACTGCGCAGACGATTTTGGTGGCCTGCCATGGGAGAAGATACCCGGAGGTTTGTTGCCGCATGTCCTGTTTGTGCGCAGAACAAGAGTACCAATCGGCCCAGCTCTGGGCTTCTTCACCCCCTACCCATTCCTCGGCGACCTTGGTCGCATCTGGCCCTGGATTTTGTCACGGGATTGCCCTCTTCTGTTGAACACGGTCATTCTGACCATTGTGGACAGATTCAGCAAGTTTGCTCACTTTGTCCCTCTCTCCAAGCTTCCATCTGCCACGGAGACGTCCGAGATCCTTGTTAGGGAGGTTTTCAGGGTCCACGGATTGCCCAGTGACATTGTTTCTGACCGTGGTCCTCAGTTTACCTCTGCTGTCTGGAGATCCTTCTGTTTGGCCATTGGAGCTACAGTCAGTCTCACTTCTGGATTTCACCCACAATCTAATGGTCAGGCGGAGAGAGCCAACCAGAAGATGGAGTCTACGCTACGTTGTCTTGTCTCCTCTGATCCCACCTCTTGGTCATCTCAATTACCCTGGGTCGAGTATGCCCATAATACCCTTCCTTCATCTGCCACTGGGATGTCCCCCTTCCAATGCCTGTACGGATACCAACCTCCCTTGTTTCCTTCTCAGGAGAGGGATCTCTCGGTTCCTTCTGTCCAGGCCCACATTCGTCGTTGCCACCGGACCTGGCATCGGGCCAGGAAGGCCCTCCTTAGAGTTTCTGACCGGTATCAGATCCAGGCGAATCGTCGCCGTATTCCTGCTCCCGCTTATACCATCGGAGATAAGGTTTGGTTGGCTACACGGGATCTTCCTCTACGGACTGAGTCGAGGAAACTGTCACCAAGGTTCATTGGTCCGTTTGTGGTGGAGAGAATCATTAACCCTGTTGTGGTCCGACTCAAATTGCCGGCAACGCTTAGAGTACACCCCACCTTTCATGTCTCCTGCCTCAAGCCGGTTCTTCTCAGTCCTCTGTTGCCCCCTCCTCCTCGTCCTCCTCCTCCTCGGATGATCGGAGGTGGTCCTGCCTACACGGTGCGCCGTATCATGGACTCCAGACGGCGGGGTCGAGGGTTCCAGTATTTAGTGGATTGGGAAGGATATGGTCCAGAGGAGAGGAGTTGGATTCCTCGGCGTCAGATCCTTGACGATGACCTGCTTCGTGACTTTTACCGCCTCCACCCTGGCGCTCCGGGTAGTCCGCCCGGTGGCGTTCGTCGGAGGGGGGGTACTGTCACGAATCCCGTTTCCTGAGTCTGTTTTTTGCCTGTGTTCTGTCCTGGAGTGTTTTTTCCGGCGTCCTGGAACGCACCCTGTCTGGTTGCCGGGCAATGTAGCCAGTTGGGAGAGTTCTGATTACCCGCACCTGTATCCCATCAGCTATCTGCACACCTGGTCCTGATCATCATCTCTCCTCTTCTTAAGCCCGGACCTGACATCCATTCCCTGCCGGATCGTTAGCCATGAATAGTATGTTGTGCCCACGAACCAGCCTCCAGTTGATAGAGTTTGTTTTGTTTTGTTGTTTTGTACGTCTTGCTTGCCTTTAACTTACCTCCGTTTGTTCTGTCTACAGCCATTCACCCGGAACCCATATCCCATCCCTGTCTGCTCGTCGCCAGTTTTTGTTTATCCCTTGGATCTGCCTATCCAATCCCATCAACACACCTCCGCTGCCAGTTCCAGGTGGTGGAGCGATCTACCTCCACGTTCTCATTTATTAATAAATACTCACCATCTTCATACTCACCTTGTCCTGGTCTGCTTCTGGGTCCAATTTTGGTAAACCATGACAGGAACAGGACCGGACACGAGCAACAGTCCACAGGAAAGGGCAGTACAATAATATATATTTTAATCTGAGTTATTTTAGTTATAAGCAGTTTTAGGAGGACATACAGTGGCAAGAAAAATAATGTGAACCCTTTGGAATTACCTGGATTTCTGCATACATTTTACATAAAATTTGATCTGATCTTCATCTAAGTTACAACAATAGACAAACAGTGTGCTTAAACTAATAACACACACGTTATTGTATTTTTCTTGTCTATATTGAATACATCATTTAAACATTCACAGTGTAGGTTGGAAAAAGTATGTGAACCCCTAGGCTAATGACTTCTTCAAAAACTAATTGGAGTCAGGTGTCAACTAACCTGGAGTCGAATCAATGAGACGAGATTGGAGATTTTGGTTAGAGCTGCCCTGCCCCATAAAAAACACTCACAAAATTGGAGTTTGCTATTCACAAGAAGCATTGCCTGATGTGATCCATGCCTGTCACAAGAATTTTCAATCCCAATGATAATAACAATCAATCAATAGCTTTGACCAATCCCCGAGGTTTGTAAGACCATGGATTTAATAATAATTAGTCAAAGACTCAGCTTATGCAAAAGGTTAGTACAGTTTATTCACGAGAACGTTCTGAAGTCCACAATACAAAGACATCCATTTTATAGCGGCGCACATACTTCCACACACACAGTAGATATCATACGCACATACATACACACAAACAGTAGGTATCCTACACACATACTGTATCACTACCCAGCCGACAAAGATTAGGGAGACCGTGAGAAGCACTCCCTGTCCTCCCCCAAGATTAGGGAGTACTCACTGCCCTCTCCCAAATCTCTCAGAGGCCCCAAGCCAAGGTCGGCACCAAATTTTGCTCAGACAGTCTGTGTTTAAGATACTATAAAGATATATTGTACAGATATATTGTTTTACCCTAATTCTGACTAAAACTACACACATCCTTTATTATAATTTTACTGACTAAGACTACACACATCATTAATAATACTTTTATGATTCTAATCAATTTCATACAATTATATGGTTTCGGGGTGGAATATTCTAATCATTCATTTAAACATATAAATTCCATTCACAATGCCTCAAACAAAAGAGATCTCAGAAGACCTAAGATTAAGAATTGTTGCCTTACATAAAGCTGGAAAGGGTTACAAAAGTATCTCTAAAAGTCAGTCCACAGTAAGACAAATTGTCTATAAATGGAAAAATTTCAGCACTGTTGCTACTCTCCCTAGGAGTGGCCGTCCTGCAAAGATGACTGCAAGAGCACAGCGCAGAATGTTCCATGAGGTTAAGAAGAATCCTAGAGTGTCAGCTAAAGACTTACAGAAATCTTTGGAAGATGCTAACATCTCTGTTGATGAGACTGCAATACGTAAAACACTAAACAAGAATGGTGTTCATGGGAGGACACCATGGAAGAAGCCACTGCTGTCCAAAAAAACATTGCTGCATGTCTGAAGTTCGCAAAAGAGCACCTGCATGTTCCACAGCGCATCCACAGAGCATCATGGTTTGGGGCTGCTTTGCTGCTCGCTATCATCAACGGAAAAATGAATTCCCAAGTTTATCGAGACATTTTGCAGGACAATGTAAGGCTATCTGTCCGCCAATTGAAGCTCAACAGAAGTTAGGTGATGCAACAGGACAACGACCCAAAAGACAGAATGGCTTGAACAGAAGAAAATACACCTTCTGGAGTGGCCCAGTCAGTTCTGACCTCAACCTGATTGAGATGCTGTGGCATGACCTCAAGAGAGCAGTTCATACCTGACATCCCAAGAATATTGAGGAACTGAAACAGTTTTGTAAAGAGGAATGGTCCAAAATTCCTCCTGACCGTTGCGCAGGTCTGTTCCGCAACTACAAAAACGTTTGGTTGAGGTTATTGTTGCCAAAGGAGGGTCAACTTGTTATTAAATCCAAGGGTTCACATACTTTTTCCAACCTGCACTGTGAATGTGTACATGGTGTGTTCAATAAAGACATGAAACATTATAATTGTTTGTGTCACACCTGCTCCTGCTCCCCCTCCCTGATGCTCGAAGGCGCCAGGCTGCCCTTCTTTACACGCACCTGTCACCATCATTATGCACAGCAGCGCTCATAGGACTCACCTGGACTCCATCACATTGTTGATTACCCCCTGTGTATATCTGTCTGTTCCTCTGCGGTGTTCCCTGTGTCCTCATCAATTATTGTTATGTGTTCCTGTCCAGACGCTGTTCCTGCTCCGTTTCATGTCCGTCAGCTATTAAACCTTCACTCCCTGTACCTGCTTCCTTACAGAATGCGGACACCATTACAAGAAGCATCAGGGAGTTTTTTTGTTGTTTTGTTTTGTTGGTGACGTCGGACCTGGGGGCCACTGCTGATGGAACCGGGGGTGCCTAAACTGGCTCATTGGGCTGTCATGCCCTAGCTGCCTCAAGAGGTTTCCTTGCCCCGGTTGGTTCGGCAGGTTCCCATCCTACGTCATGCTTCAGCCGGCTTGTTGGGCTCCTATGCCTCAGCCTGCCCATGAGTTTTTTGTTTCGTTGGTGACGTCGGGCTTGGATTCCGCCAGCCGATGGAACCGGGGGTGCCTAAGCTGGCTCGTCTGGCTGTCACGCCATAGCTGGCTCGAGAGGTTTCCTTGCCTCGGTTGGCTCGGCAGGTTCCCGCATCACGTCATGCTTCAGCCGGCCCATCGGGCTTCTCCGCCACAGCGGGATCGTCAGGCTTTCACACCTCAGCCGGATCGTCAGGCTCCCACGCCTCAACTGGCTTGCCAGGCTTGCTCAGGTGGGACACCGGGTGGTGCCCCTAGAGGGGGGAGGGTACTGTCACGCCTGCACCCGCTCCCCCTCTCTGGCACTCGAGGGCGCCAGGCTACCCTTCTTTACACGCACCTGTCACCATCATTACGCACAGCAGCGCTCATAGGACTCACCTGGACTCCTTCACGTTGTTGATTACCCCCTGTATATCTGTCTGTTCCTCTGCGGTGTTCCCTGTGTCCTCATCAATTATTGTTATGTGTTCCTGTCTAGATGCTGTTCCTGTTCCGTTTCATGTCCGTCAGCTATTAAACCTTCACTCCCTGTACCTGCTTCTCATCTCCTGCGTCGATCCTTACAGTTTGTGTGTTGTTAGTTTAAGCAGACTGTGTTTCTCTATTGTTGTGACTTAGATGAAGATCAGATAACATTTTATGACCAATTTATGCAGAAATCCAGGTAATTCTAAAGGGTTCACATACTTTTTCTTCCCACTGTATGTTTTTGAATGTTTTTCTCCCCTTCCACTCCTTCTCCCAACAGTAACATGCGCCCTTCAGTCTTCAATCACTATTGAAAATGTTTTATTAGGCCTTTATCAGCTGGGCAGGCAGCGAAAAAGTAGCTAGCTAACGAGTCTCATGAACAGGGAGCCCAAACCGTGCAGTTGCTAGGGAAACCGAAGGAGTTATGAATTCAAGGACTGATTGCCAAATACATCAACATTATACAGTAGTTTCTAAGTATCCTAGTTTCATAATATGAAGATATACTGTACATTGGTTTTAAATACATTGTTTACAAACCGTAAAGGTAAACAACCTTATATTTTGGCTTCATGATTGCTTAAGCATGGGGCAGTTGAAGTTATATTCTTCAATAATCAATGAGTATATCAATAATTTAAATGAGCATTGGACAGATTCCCAGATCAGAGATTGCACCTTTAAAACTCATACTGTCCATTACTGTCCCCATGAGGTCTGAATGCTCGTCATGCTACTCTGTATTCTTGAAAAGCTTCCCATTCACCATTATCATACATGCAGTTTGCAAGACTGAATCTCCAATGTTGACTTTTACATTGGCATTGTTCTTTGGTATAAAGATGAATACATAATGGAGAGATGAGTTGGTTTTAGAATAACCAATGTAAAGGACTAGGGTTGCAAAATTCCTGGAACTTTCAATAACTTCCCTGGTTTTCCCGAAATCCTGGTTGCATGTTCCTGGAGTTAAATAAAATCTAAATCAAATCAAATGTTATTACAGTTAATTGGTTACTTACAAGCCCTTATCCTACACTGAGGGAATAAACAGGAAATCCGGAATCATCCAACCAGGATTTCTGGAAAAACAATTTTGCAACCCTATTCAGGACTATGTACTTTATACTCTGATGTTCCTCCTTTTATGTTATACATATATAATTAGTAAAGTAATACTGTCGGTGATCAATGTAGGCTATAGTCAATGTAAAGATAACAATTTTGTCATCAAAAATACAAAGATAAAGTGTCAAAAAGTAATGCATTCATGTATTTTGTACAGGACTTATGACGGTTAAATAAAATGTATGAGATGGTCTATGTGCAGAGCCTGTCCTTCAGAAAACTTCTCTATTCATTACTCAGCTTGATAATCTCTCTCATACTGACAGAAAAGTGATGTACCTTCTAAAATGGAATTCGAATGGGAATGCCTAGCATGTCTTTCACTGTCACGTGGTGAGTCTTCATAGAACTCCATATAGATACCATGTGACTCTCATTGTTCCAGTAGCAACACTTTTACTTACATTAGAAACGTACTTTTATTGAACTGGCAACTTTTTTGCATTTTCTGCTCAGTACGGTTCCCACAGCATCATGTTCTCATGAGCATTGTGCTGTGAATTAGCACAGAACACATTCATCAATTGCAATGTGAGAAACAGTGTTGTCTACTTGTGTAATTGTTCACTCGTCATCGACAGTTTAATACACAGAAGTGAAAGATCTAATAGTGTCCTATTGCATTTAATCACATTGTTATTTTCTTTAATAAAGAATGGGTCCTTCATCCCACAGGCAATCTAGTAACACACACACACACTCCACAGCCTAATTTACTATTTATGGAAACAATCCCCATTAAATTGTGCCAAACAAAAGTTACCCCCCACACACACACACTACTAGACAACCCCTCCAGCTATGATAAAATGAACTCCAATTCAATCAGTCACAGGGCCCTTGAACTGCTCACAGAGATCAGTGATGAACACAGTACATTTTCCTTTGAAAAGGATGCAGCGTTTTACCAGGAAACCCTCAATGGATAGGAAAGAACCCATAGAGATTCTATAATTCCATAAAATAACCCCTAATAAATGTAGGCCTACAGGCAGGCAGATGGAATCTTTCCTCTACACTTCTGCTGTGCTCTGCTGCTACCCTCATTGGGTTGCATAATTCATAACAATATTGTTTTAAATGTTCTTTAGGAGACTGACTCCAAAATGAGCGAACTTGTTAATGTTACATCCAACATGTGTACACTCTTAGAAAAAAGGTGCTATCTAGAAACTAAAAGGGCTCTTCAGCTGTCCCCATAGGAGAACCCTTTGAAGAACCCATGTAAAACCCTTCCGACAGAGGGTTTTACATGGAACCCAAAAGGGTTCTACCTGGAACCATAAAGGGTTATCCAATGGGGACAGCCGAAGAACCCTTTTGATCATAATGGCGCGGGAGGGGATGGCTGCCGTTTTATGGGCTCCTAACCAATTGTGCTATTTTGTGTGTTTTTTTGCATTGTTTGTAACTTATTTTGTACATAATGTTGATGCTACCATCTCTTATGCCTGAAAAGAGCTTCTGGATATCAGAACAGCAATTACTCACCTCAAACTGGATCAAGATATTTCTTTAATGAGTCTGAAGCGAAGGATATAATGCTGCTCCCAGACAAGGCCCAAATCCCCATCATTCACATGAAGAAAAGAAGGAAATACAGGGAGCCGGAGATCAGGGTGCCTTGTGAGAATTCGTTGGCGTGTAGGTAACCCGTCTCTACCATCCGTTCTATTGGCAACGTGTAATTACTGGAGAATGAACTGGATGAGCTCCTTTCCAGACTATCCTACCAACAAGACATTAAAAACTGTAATATCTTATGTTTCACCGAGTCGTGACTGAACAACGACACGGATATACAGTTGGTTGGATTTTCCATCCAACGGCAGGACAGAACAGCTACGTCCGGTAAGACAAGAGGTGGGGGTTTGTGTCTATTTGTCAATAACAGCTGATGCGCGATGTCTAATATTAAGGTAGTCTTGAGATATTGCTCACCTGAGGTAGAGTACCTCATGATAAGCTGTAGACCACACTATCTACCTAGAGAGTTTTCATCTGTATTTTTCGTTGCTGTAGAGTACCTCATGATAAGAGTACCTCTTACCTCATGATAAGAGTACCTCATGATAAGCTGTAGAGAGAGAATGGTTGATGTTTTATTTTGTTAATTTTTTTGCGTTGTTTTTAACTTCTTTTTTTACTTATTTTGTACATAATGTTGCTGCTACCATCTCTTATGACAAAAATAACTTGTGGACATCAGAACAGCGATTACTCACCACAAACTGGTAGAAGCTTTTTCCTTTAACGAGTCCGACGAGTCCGACTTGAAGGATATACTGCTTTCCCGGGAACAGTCCCACATCCCGTCATTTGCGTGAAGAGAAGACAGAGAAAAAGGGGGCGCAGGTCGGGCGGCCTTCTCAGAATTCGTAGGCAAACATGCAATCGTTGGAAAATAAAATAGATGACCTACGAGTAAGATTAAACTACCAACGGGACATTAAAAACTGTAATATCTTATGTTTCACCGAGTCGTGGATGAATGACGACATGAATATCATACAGCGGGCGGGTTTTACACTGTATCGGCAGGATAGAACAGCAACCTCTGGTAAGACGAGGGGTGGCGGTCTTTGTATATTTGTAAATAACAGCTGGTGCACGATATCTAAGGAAGTCTCGAGGTTTTGCTCACATGAGGTAGAGTATGTCATGATAAGCTGTAGACCACACTATTTACCTAGAGAGTTTTCATCTGTAAATTTTCATAGCTGTCTACATACCACCACAGACCGATACTGGCAATAAGACTGCACTCAATGAGCTGTATACCGCCATAAGCAAACAGGAAAACGCTCATCCAGAGGCGGCGCTCCTAGTGGCCGGTGACTTTAATGCAGGGAAACTTAAATCTGTTTTACCAAATTTCCACCAGCATGTTAAATGTGCAACCAGTGGAGTAAACCACCTTTACTCCACACACAGAGACGACTACAAAGCTCTCCCTTGCCCTCCATTTGGCAAATCTGACCATAATTCCATCCTCCTGATTCCTGCTTACAAGCAAAAATTAAAGCAGGAAGCACCAGTGACTCGGTGCTAAGCTACAGGACTGTTTTGCTAGCACAGACTGGAATATGTTCTGGGATTCTTCCGACGGCACTGAGGAGTACACCACATAAGTCACTGGCTTCATCAATAAGTGCATTGATGATGTTGTCCCCACAGTGTACGTACATACCCCAACCAGAAGCTGAATTACAGGCAACATCCGCACTGAGCTAAAGAGTAGAGCTGCCACTTTCAAGGAGCGGGACTCTACTCTAACCCGGAAACTTATAAGAAATCCCGCTATGCCCTCTGACGAACCATCAAACAGGCAAAGCGTCAATACAGGACTAAGATCAAATCGTACTACACCGGCTCCGACACTCGTCGGATGTGGCAGGGCTTGCAAACTATTACAGACTACAATGGGAAGCACAGCCGCGAGCTACCCAGTGACATGAGCCTATCAGACGAGCTAAATCACTTGTATGCTCGCTTCGAGGCAAGCAACACTGAAACATGCATGAAAGCCTCAGCTGTTCCGGACGACTGTGTGATCACGCTCTCCACAACCGTTGTGAGTAAGACCTTTAAACAGGTCAACATTCACAGGATGTATACTCCGAGCATGCGCTGACCAACTGGCAAGTGTCTTCACTGACATTTTCAACCTCTCCCTGTCTGAGTCTGTAATACCAACATGTCTCAAGCAGACCACCATAGTCCCTGTGCACAAGAACACTAAGGTAACCTGCCTAAATGACGACCGACCAGAAGCACTCACATCTGTAGCCATGAAGAGCTTTGAAAAGCTGGTCATGGCTCACATCAACACTGTTATCCCAGAAACCCTAGACCCACTCCAATTTGCATTACACCCTAACAGATCCACAGATGATGCAATCTCTATTGCCCTCCACACAGCCCTTTCTCACCTGGACAAAAGAAACACCTATGTGAGAATGCTATTCAATGAATACAGCTCAGTGTTCAAAACCATAGTGCCCACAAAGCTCATCACTAAGCTAAGAACCCTGGGACTAAACACCTCCTTCTGCAACTGGATCATGGGCTTCCTGACGGGCCGCCCCCAGGTGGTAAGGGTAGGTAACAACACATCCGCCATGCTGATCCTCAACACAGGGGCCCCTCAGAGGTGTGTGCTCAGTCCCCTCCTGTACTCCCTGTTCACTCATGACTGCACGGCCAGGCACGACTCCAACACCATCATTAAGTTTGCCGATGACACAACAGTGGTAGGTCTGATCACCGACAACGATGAGACAGCCTATAGGGAGGAGGTCAGAGACACGGCCGTGTGGTGCCAGGTCAACAACCTCTCCCTCAACGTGATCAAGACAAAGGAGATGATTGTGGACTACAGGAAAAGGAAGACCGAGCACACCCCATTCTATTCGACGGGGCTGCATTGGAGCAGGTTGAGAGCTTCAAGTTCCTTGGAACATCACCAACATCACCAACAAACTAATATGGTCCAAGCACACCAAGACAGTCGTGAAGAGGACACGACAAAACCTATTCCCCTCAGGAGACTGCATGGGTCCTCAGATCCTCAAAAGGTTTTACAGCTGCACCATCGATAGCATCCTGACTGGTTGCATCACTGCCTGGTATGGCAACTCCTCGGCCTCCGACCGCAAGGCACTACAGCGGGTAGTGCGTACATCTTTGTACATCACTGGGGCCAAGCTTCCTGCCATCCAGGGCCTATATACTAGGCGGTGTCAGAGGAAGGCCCAAATAATTGTCATTGTCTACCATCACCCAAGTCATAGACTGTTTTCTCTGCTACTGCACGCCAAGTGGTACCGGAGCGCCAAGTCTAGGTCCAAAAGGCTCCTTAACAGCTTCTACCACCAAGTCATAAGGCTGCTTAACAATTAATACAATCGTCACCCGGAATACTTGCCTTGACCCCCCACCCCTTTCTTTTTACTCTTCTGCTACTCGCTGTTTATTTTCTATGCATCGTCACTTTACCACTACCTACATGTACAAATTACCTCGACTAACCTGTACCCCGCACATTGACTTGATACTGTTTGTGTTACTTATTATTGAAAATGGTTTTACTTTATTTATTTAATACATTTTTTTTACTATTTTCTTACACCTGCATTGTTGGTAAGTAAACATTTCATGGAAAGGTCTACACCTGTTGTACTTTATTTGATTTGAAACATTTTTTCTAAGAGTGTACCTTGCTTGATGATGGCTAGAGAAAGAGCTTGTACATTCACTTCAAATTCTACATATGAGATATATAGCAATGCACCTACAACTGCAATCAGTTAAATCCATTGCAGGCATTTCTTGAATAGAACTGTTCCTGCCATAGAAATTGAATAATTTTATTATATTTGTTCATGCATCAGCATATCAGATGGTATCAGATTATATGAATGTCAATAGGGCTACAGGGATGCCACACAATTGTGTGTTTCAATGGTGGTTGTATTTACCCCACTGCGGCCTCCCGAGTGGCGCAGTAGTTCGAGTCCAGACTCCCTCGCAGCCGGCCGTGACCGGGAGACCCATGGGGCAGCGCACAATTGGCCCAGCGTCGTCCGGGTTAGGGGAGGGTTTGGCCAGCAGGGATGTCCTTGTCCCATCGTGCAGTAGCGACTCCTGTGGCCGGCGGGGCACAGTTCACGCTGACACGGTGTAAGGTGTTTCCTCCCACACATTGGTGCTGCTGGCTTCTGGGATAAGTGGGCACTGCGCATATATATTTAATCCACTGCATCAGTCCTATGAGGGCTCTATTCAGGATGTCTATACCTATACTCTATCAGCTTCCATGTATGGTTAATGTAGCTGGAGATGTATACATTGTCATTTCAACATTCGAAGACCATCAGATTCTTTGACATCTTGTATCATACTCTACCATTCAGGGACTGCTGTCCTGTCACCTATTTGAACTGATAGCCCATTCAAAATATCCTATATGGCATAGGCAATGGACTGTGTAGACAGTGATACTATCACAGGGTCGCTATATTGTAGCCTAGATCATTGGAATCTATCATTCTAATAATTTCAGTATGATTATACCTTGGTAATGAATGATCTGTTCCAACTACTATTATCCATGCAACTTACCAACTGGTAATTGGCACATTCAATAGTGCTTAGTTATAGGCTACAGCACAGTTTCAAGTCTCTATTGGCATCTAGTGGACAAAATACCTCAGTACATGATGTTTTGTGCACGGTGTGATCATAGATGACAGGTACAGTACACAGTAGAAAGCCACTGCTGCATCCCATACTCTCTACTAGTTGTACTACCATACTTTTATAGCAACCCTAAATATTTGATGTTGGAAAATAGATTATTAGACTATTCTGTTGGTTCAGAATAATAAGTAATTGCACTGTACGAGTCTGCACGAGCCAAGTATCCACGAGATGGCGCTTGGAAATCCTATTTTCAAAAATCCCTCCCTGTGTTTGACCTATCTTGACAATGACAATTTCCTGTTAGAAAAATTAGAAGGGGGCTGGTCATATTGTGTTGTGTGCGTGTAGAAGAGAAACGCACTCTAAAGCAGGATGTGGTTAAGGGATTATTGGGCTACATTGGAAACTTAACTAGTCGAAGGAACCCATACAGTGTACGGGACTGGTACACTGAATTCAAAGGATTACGGATGTCGAATACGGAAACGGGTGAGGAAGAGTATTTATGTTATTTAATAAAAAAGGTTAACACAAGTTTGGCGAAATAGCGGTTAATTTGCGGCTGTTAGGAAACTCCTTCATAAACCACGGAGCAGATTGACAGGTCGCTGAGCCCTTCGCTCTGAACTAACTACTATGATTACATCAATCATAATTATTCCAGCGGCTGTGGTTACAACATTTTGACTTGTCAGCGTGTTGTTGTTACATTGTAGAATATACATTGTGTATGTAAAATGTTTTATGTCTGTATCGCTTATTCTGCTTTCTCTATTCTGAAACTTCTTTGTAGAGTGGAAATGAGAAGAGCGGCAGCGGCAAACAGTGGAGCTCAAGGAGCGGATTCTGGAAAGACAATTTCCACAGGACCAACAACAGCCAAGGAAAATGGACCGACAACGCCGAGCCCTCCAGTCAGCCCTACGACCCCAATCGCCCCGGTGGAACTGGGAGATGAGCCACAGTCCTCCGTCACAGACGCCACTCGGATGTGGATGAAATTTGCCAAGACCTTCATCGTTATTTTTCCCATTTATGTGTTGGGATATTTTGAGTTCAGCTTCAGTTGGGTTCTAATAGGGCTTGCCATCTTTTTCTGGTGGAGAAGAAATCAAGGGCATAAAAACAACAGACTGACCCGTGCCTTGGCGTTCTTGGAGCATGAAAAGAAAACTGTCAAACAACATTTGTCGACCTCTGAGTTGCCACCATGGGTAAGAATGACTTTGTTTTATTGAGTTAAACATTTTAAAGCTTCTAACATAGCTAACAACTTTTTTTCCTGGTCAGGTGTTACAGATGAATAGTCTTGTCAATGGTATCCCCCCCATCCAGATTAGTGTTGCTAATCAACGTGATTGTTTCACAACTTGAAACCGCAGTTCACTTTCCCCACATCACTGTGGTTGACAGTATACTGCTCAACAGCCCTCATGGACAGTCGAATTGTAAACGGTCCATATAGCCCATGGCAATCAGAGTAGCTATCTAGATCTGTACTGACCCCATGTACCTGCTGTGTCAGAGAAGTTCTGAGTTTCTTCTGAGGATGGCCTGGTTTAGTTATACTATAAGGGAGGGAGGAGAATATGGCTGAACTCCAAAAGATTGAGATTCGGCAATATATCAATCGAGCAACAGTCTGACACTAAGAGGTGATCCACCCAACTCCTTATAACTGGCTTAAGTAAAAAAAATATATAATGGTTTTATGCTCAAATAATTTGTCACATGCATCATAAACGAAAGGTGTAGACTAACAGTGAAATGCGGGTCCTTTTCCAACAATAAAAGAAAGATCCAATTAAAAATAAAAAGTGACACATGGCTATATATACAGTGAGTATCAGTACTGAGTCGATGTGCAGGGGTACGAGGTAATTGAGGTAGCTATGCACATATACAGTGCCTTGCGAAAGTATTTGGACCACTTGGATTTTTTCACATTTTGTGTTAAAAAGTGGGATTCAAATTGATTTAATTGTAATTTTTTGTAAACAATTTACACAAAATACTCTGTCAAAGTGGAAGACATTATTATTTATATATATATATATTTTTTAAAGACGAATAAAAATGAAATAACTAAAGTATAATTGTTGCATAAGTATTCAGCTACCTGTGTCAATACATGTTAGAATCACCTTACCGCATCGATCAGCTGTAAGCCTTCTTGGGTGTCTAAGAGCTTTGCACACCTGGATTGTGTAATAATTGTCCATATTTTTTCCCCCCTCAATTCTTCAAGCTCTGTCAAGATCTTGGGGATTTTCAAACAGATTTAAGTCAAAACTGTAACTTGGCCACTGAGAAATTCATTGTCTTCTTGGTAACGAACTTCAGTGAAGATTTGTCCTTGTGTTGTAGTTTATTGTCCTGCTGAAAGGTGAATTCCTCTCCCAGTCCCTGGTGTAAAGCAGGTTTTCTTCAAGGATTTTGCCTGTGTTTAGCTCCATGTTTCTTTTTATTCTGCAAAAACTCTCCAGTATTTGCTGATGTCAACATACCCATACTGTACCATGTCAAGCAGCCACCACCATGCTTGAAAATAAGGAGGCAGTTACTCAGTGATGTGTTGGATTTGCCCCCAAACATAAGGCTTTGCATTTACGCCAAAAAGTGTATTCCTTTGCTGTGTTTGTTTTATTACATATTTTTCAGTATTACTTTAGTGCCTTGATGCATACAAGATTCATGTTTTGGAATATTTTTATTCTGTATATTTGTATTTTGTGGAGTCATTACAGTGTTATTTATCCATCCTCAGTTTTTTCCCATCACAATCATTGAACTCTAGCTGTTTTTAAAATCACCAATGGCCTCATGGTAACATAACTGAGCAGTTTAATTCCTGTCCTGCAGCTCAGTTCAGAAGGAAGACTATCTTTGATGTGTCTGGGTGGTTTAATACATCATCCACAGCATCATTAACTTGACCATGCTTAAAGAGATGTTCAATGTCTGATTTGTTATTGTTACCCATATACCAATCACTGCCCTTCTTTATGAGGCTTTCGAAAGACCCTGGTCTTTGTAGTTGAATCGGAGCTTGAAATTCAATACTTGACTGAGGGACCTTACAGATGTTGCATGTATGGGGGACAGAGGAAGGGTTAGTCATTCAAATATCTTGACAACCCTGATTATTTCACACAGATTGATTTCATGTAACTTATTATGTTATTTGTTAAGCCACATTTTACTCCTGAATTAGTTTAGGGTTGCCTAAACAAAGGGTCTGAATACTTATGCAGTTTGTGTGTGCTAGGGCTCTGATAGGCTATGTGATCTGATGGGATTATTACTTTCTATTCTCCCGAACCCACCTAATTTATTCAGGTATTTCTATGCCCTGTAATGGGTACTTATTGTAGATCTGACAGGTTTTGACATTTCACTCTAAGCTAGGGCAAGTACAGGCAGCTTTGGTTAAGTATATAGCACAATCAATTCCAGACACAACTTGTCTTGGTTATTGTCAGAAACCTGCTCCAGAGTCTGACATTTAGAAAATCACTAGTAAGAAACAAGCACTGTCTGTCAGGAGTGGTGGCATTGATTGTGATGTGATCCACGATACAATTGTTGGAGCTTTATTAAACAAATGCAGCAGGCCTTGGTGTCGGTGACCCATGCCCTCTCTGACTGTGTCCAAAATGGCACCCTATTACCTACATAGGTCACTACATTTAACCAGAGTTCTATAGGCCCTGTGCATTACAAAGGGAATAAGGTGCTACTTGGGACACAGGCATGCTAGTTGTTTCAGCAAATATGCCTGGAATGAGGCATGATAGGCGATGTGGTAGTTTTGTGGACTGTTTTGTTAAAACAATTTGACAGAAAGAAGCACACACTTCCCAAGAACTGTATTTTCTAGCTAGAAGGCCAGCATCCTGGAGTCATCTCTTCACTATTGACGTTGAGACGGGTGTTTTGCGGGTACTATTTAATGAAGCTGCCAGTTGAGGACTTGTGAGGCGTCTTTCTCAAACTAGACACACTCATGTACTTGTCCTCTTGCTCAGTTGTGCACCGGGGCCTCCCACTCCTCTTTCTATTGGTTAGAGCCAGTTTGCGCTGTTCTGTGAAGGGAGTAGTACATAGTGTTGTATGAGATCTTCAGTTTCTTGGCAATTTCTCACATGGAATAGCCTTAATTTCTCAGAACAAGAATAGATTGACGAGTTTCAAAAGAAAGTCTTTGTGAGCCTGTAATCGAACCCACAAATGCTGATGCTCCAGATACTCAACTAGTCTAAAGAAGGACAGTTTTATTGTTTCTTTAATCAGGACAACAGTTTTCAGCTGTGCTAACATAATTGCAAAAGGGTTTTCTAATGATCAATTATCCTTTTAAAATAATAAACTTGGATTAGCTAACACAACGTGCCATTGGAACACAGGAGTGATGGTTGCTGATGATGGGCCTCTGTACTCCTATGTACATATTCCATAAAAAATCTGTCGTTTCCAGCTACAATAGTAATTTCAACATTAACAATGTCTACACTGTATTTCTGATCAATTTTATGTTATTTTAATGGACAAAAAATGTGGTTTTCTTTCAAAAACAAGGACATTTCTAAGTGACCCCCAAACTGAATGGTAGTGTATATGTACAGTACATTTGAATATCATGTTAACATATTACAATATTGCTATTATGATATACTGTGAAGCTTTATGTTATCATATTATGTTATCCTTTTGTGAACATATGGTAATAATCCCCAGTTTACAATTGGCTCATTCATCCCCCTCCTCTCCCCTGTAACTATTCCCCAGGTCGTTGCTGCAAATGAGAACGTGTTCTCAGTCAACTTACCTGGTAAAATAACGGTAAATAAATAAATAAATAAAAAACATAATGCACAAAAACAATGCAAGTAGTAGTTGGCAATCTTAAGATTGGCAAATTTGCTTTCTGTCTTCACTAAACAATATGTTAAGATAATGTACACTGCACTCAAAGTTTGAAACCTTTTAAAAGACAGACGATTGATATCTGAGGGCAGAGCTCAGGTCAGTATAAATCTGTTCATGACTGGCATGTCTGTCCCTGGTTGACTGGGCCTCAGTTCTTTTACAACAGGATCGCTGGACTGTAATTAGGTAAAGCTGTCAAGGGGAAAAAACTGTTAAAGTGTTGCAAAATACATCCTCCAAAATATAGGTCTAGTCCAGCGTTTCCCAAACTCGGTACTCTGGACCCCAAAGGGTGCATGCTTTGGTTTTTACCCTAGCATTACACAGCTCATTCAAATAATTTAAGTTTGATGATTAGATGATTTATTTGAATCATCTTTGTAGTGCTAAGGCAAAAACCAAAACATGCACTACTTGGGGTTCCGTGTACCATAGGGAAGCACTGGTCTAGTCAAATGGTCTATATAGAGTAGAGGTTTCTCTCTCTCTTGTTCTGTTATGCTCTCTAATGGTGTGTCATAATGGCCATGGGTGGGGCCTCCCTCTGTGATGTGCCAAAGGGTGGGGCAATCAGTCCAGTGGTGTGTCGAACAGAGAGCCTTATGCTGCTGTGCTCTGCCTCTGACTACAGGGAGAATAGGCCTTGTTTGATTCTTTCAAATATCCAGGTCCTGTGCTGTTTTATGACCGTGACTTCCTTCACAGTCTTATGGGAGCGATGAGTGTTGAACAGAGCATTGTGCTCTTGAGTTCTGCCTCTGACTAAAGGGAGTAGAGAATAAGCCCTGTTTAACTCGTTCAAACCTGCAGTCGTGTTCAAACAGAAGTCATGTACTGCTGTTGCATATGACCCAGACCCCCTCCACACACAGTCTCCTCTCATGGGAGTGATGAGACTGTCAGTGACTTTGGAGAAAAAGACAGTCCACTCATCACAGTGCTCACTCACTGGATAATGTGACTGTGACGAGTTTATGGATGTAGGGAAAACACACACAGCAAAATAGAGAGCTGTGACGGAAGCATCTCAAAGCTTTTACAGGCTTGAATTTGAGTTGATAACGGTTAGATATTTGTATCACATTTCAAACGTTCCAGTAGACCTATCATGTTCTATTTGCTAGGCCTGTATTGTTAGCTTGTGGCCCTGTGCTTTGTGACTTACCAAGAGCAGAGGTGTGTCACACACAGTGTCTTCTAAGCAGGCAGGCAAATCAGTAACTTAAGCAAACAAATGAAAGTTTGTTGTCACTGAAGAGGGAGGACACTTAGGCCTATGTGAAGTTAGTTTTACAAGGTGATTTAGAGCCTTGTTAAATTAGCCTACTATGTGTATTTACTACCGTAAGATTAAATCCCTTTCCTGAGTTGTCTGTATACAATATAGTGCATTCGGGAAAGTATTCAGACCCCTTTACTTTTTCCACATTTTGTTACCTTTGTGCCTTATTCTAAAATTGATTAAATTCCATTTTTCCCCATAATGACAAAGTGAAAACAGGTTTTTATACATTTTGAAAATGTATACAAAATAATTAACTAAAATACCATGTCTACATAAATATTCAGATCCTGCTATGAGACTTGAAATTGAGCTCAGGTGCATCCTGTTACCATTGATCATCCTTGAAGTGTTTCTACAACTTGATTGGAGTCCACCTGTGGTAAATTCAATTGATTGGACGTGATTTGGAAAGGCACACACCTGTCTATATAAGGTCCCACAGTTGACAGTGCATGTCAGAGCAAAAATCAAGCCATGAGGTTGAAGGAATTGTCCATAGAGCTCCGAGACAGGATTGTGTCGAGGCACAGTTCTGGGAAAGGGACTAAAAAATGTCTGCAGCATTGAAGGTCCAGTGGCTTTCATCCTTCTTTATTAGAAAAGGTTTGGAAGCACCAAGACTCTTCCTGTACAATCGGGGGAGAAGGTCAGGGAGGTGACCAAGAACCTGATGGTCACTCTGGCAGAGCTCCAGAGGTCCTCTGTGGGGATGGGAGAACCTTCCAGAAGGACAACCATCTATGCAGCACTCCACCGATCAGGTCTTTATGGTAGAGTGGCCAGACAGAAGCCACTTTTCAATAAAAGGCACATGACAGCCGGGCTCCCGAGTGGCGCAACGGTCTAAGGCACTGCATCTCAGTGCTAGAGGTGTCACTACAGACCCTGGTTCGATTCCAGGCTGTATCACATCCGGCCATGATTGGGTGTCCAATAGGGGTTAGGGTTTGTAAATAAGAATTTGTTCTAAACTGACTTACCTAGTTAAATAAAATAAATAAAACAGCCCGCTTGGAGTTTGATTCTCTGGTCTGATTCTCTGGTTTGATTCTCTGGTCTGATGAAACCAAGATTGAACTCTTTGGCCTGAATGCCAAGTGTCACGTCTGGAAGAAACCTGGCACCATCCCTATGGTAAAGCATGGTGGTAGTAGCATCATGCTGTGGGGATGTTTTTCAGCTGCAGGGACTGGGAAACTAGTGAGGATTGAGGGAGACTTGTCCCCTCAAAGTACAGAGAGATCCTTGAAAATCTGCTCAGGACCTCAGACTGGGGCACAGATTCACCTTCCAACAGGACAACGCAGGAGTGGCTTCGGGACAAGTCTCTGAACGTCCTTGAGTGGCCCAGCCAGAGCCCGGACCTGAACCCGATCGAACGTCTCTGGAGAGACCTGAAAATAGCTGTGCAGTGACGCTCCCTATCCAACCTGACAGAGCTTGAGAGGATCTGCAGAGAAGAATGTGAGAAACTCTCCAAATACAGGTGTGCCAAGCTTGTAACATTAGACCCAAGAAGACTCGAAGCTGTAATTGCTGCCAAAGGTGCTTCATCAAAGTGCTGAGTAAAGGGTCTGAATACTAATGTAAATGTGTTATTTCAGTTTTTTATTTGTAATAAATTTGCTAAAATTTCTAAAAGCAAAAATAGGATATGTCATTATTGGATATTGTGTGGAGATTGATGCGGGGGGGGGACGATTTAATAAATGTTAGAATAAGGCTGTAATGTAACAATGTGGAAAAAGTGAAAGGGTCTGAATACTTTCCGAATGCACTGTTGTGTGTGATCTAGTTCTGCTCTAGTTGCTCTAATGGTATGGTACATACTGGGCAATTCCACTGAGACTCAGATTTTTCACTTTAAAATGTTTGCTAAACTAAAACCATTGATTTCAACGTTTAACAAACCATACAACTCTATTTGCTGCTTAAAAAACATTTACTGGAAAAATTATACGGATGCAAAATTTGGTAATAGAATTATGGTAAAATCTCCCTCAGTTTTATTCTGTTACAACTTTATTCCCACAGTTCTTCCTGTAAATGTTTTTTCTAAAACTTTTAATGTAAATTGTTAAGTACTCATTGTGCATAGCGTTGTATGGTTTTGTTAAATCAATGGTTTTTGTTTGGTATACATTTTAAAATAATCTCAATCTCAGCATAATTCCGTTACTATGTAATTGCCATACTGTAGATCATTTTCCACAAAGGCCCGTGAAGTTCTGCCTGTGATTTGATACTCCCCACAATGGCTCTCTTTGGCTCCTGTGGTGATTATGGGTCCCGCCCCACACCACCCTGAGGGCCTAAATATAGGTGGGAACAACTGTCTTGTGATATAGTATGACTTGTCCTGCGCTATTGACTGTCCACCAATGATATATTGCTATCCGACTGACCTGACTATTTTCCATGGTACAGAAATTGCTGAATGTGCATCTTCTGATTGAGTTGGACGATTCTTAATTGGTTTTGCTAACTCCTTCCTGTCCTTGCCTCTTTTTGAAAAATGTCAAAGGTAATCGAGTAGAGGAAACAAATGCGCTTGTATGTAATGACTCTCCTTTTCCACTTGTGCGTCATCAGTCAAATTACAGTTACGGGTGGAATACCAAAATAAATGTGTAAAATGATAAACAAATGTTCTGTAGGTAGTTGTGCAAGGCATTTTTATAGATTAAAAGATAATTAGCGTAAAACTTTTAAATGTGTGCTAGCTTTTCTCCTTTGACAACAGCTGATTTTAAAGGGGATGTGGATGATTATAAAACACTTCTGCGCTACCTGCCGTGAGGATACTATTGTGAATCCTCTGGAGTAGGTAATGGAGAAGGGGAGCAACCTCATTTGTTCGCCTATAAACGAATTGGCTCTCTCCTCAACCACTTATCGGTTTCCGGGTCATGGAGGAGAGAGGACAAATGAGAATCTCCCTTGGAAATTGAAGCAGTCACTTTTGACCTGATCTGTAATGCCTCTGACACAGTTAGGGCCTGTGTCAGAGTCACTTTTGACCTCGTAACAGAACAGAATATATGAGTGCATGTGTGATAGTTTCATGGCACTAGGACCTTTGTTTTGGTGAAGCCATGGCAATCTGATATAATAATACTAGCCTCGTCTTAAGCTCGCGAGATCAGGACGGTTCGTACTAGGCTATAATAATACTGACCTCTGTCACAAATTCATTATTCTGAGGGAACCACCAGTCACATGTTCTGTTCTCTCCTACCCAACAAAATGTAAATAGCTGGTGAGAGCAAGACGGTTTGTATTGCCGTGTCTAGCACCATTACAGTATATTACAATTTCATTTTTGTTATACAGAAAATGAAATTGTAATATACTGTAAACTCATAAATTAGTCCTCTAATGGTAAATGTCCACTGATTTTAGCATGGTATTGCATAGTGTTAGTGTGTGAGTGAAGGAGACGATGACCCCTATCTAGCTGCCCTGGTCTGGATTTCTAAACAGCTGTTCTGTGGGATTGTGGTTCCACCAGGCCAGAACGACTCCCATGGGCTGTCAGAAGGGCTTCTTCCCAAATGGCACCCTATTCCTTATATAGTGCACTTGTTTTAACCAGGTTTCTAAGCACAATATGGGGAATAGGTTGCCATTTGGGAAACATCCCAGCTTGATTCTCCCATGAGCTGTCATAAGGAGAGGGATGACCACATTGCTCCACTTCATGGCTGCTGAGATATGAGATTAGTATTATATTTACATACATTGATAAGACACAGCTCCATGAGCTATTCAGTATATTCATACTGGCTAAGATTAGTCAGGGTTGAATGAGTTTTCTAAATATCTGACAAGTTTGTTCAGAATCAGAAAGAGTTTTAGCAGTTGCATTGTGACTTGTGTGACAGTTTCACACAGTTTAATTGTGTGACAGTTTTCTGTTATTCAGACTACTCTGTTGTTGACTGTGGTGTGTTGTCTGGGGTACTAAAGCTGATGCACTCTGAGCCTGTTGGTTGGAAACCATATTCCATCAGACTGACTGTTCAGTCAAACCAGGAAATAGCTTGACAATGAGTCAGAGCTGCTGGCTTTCCTCCTGTGAGGAATTACTGTGAACCTCTGCTTTTCTTTTCCACTAGCTGTGGGGATCTCTCACTCTCAAGGCAGGCTGGAATATGCTGCTAGGCAACCTCTACTGTTATTCTACAGACCCTAAAAAGGAGTGAAAGTGGTCTGGCAACGTGTAATTGAAGGGGGAACTCTTTTTTTGTATCTTTTTTTTTTTATCTGTGAAATGAATAGGTTTCCTCATTGTGTCACAGCATCGGAGTTGTCAAGGAAAACAAAGAAATGTCATTGTACAGTATTCTGCAGACTTATGCCAGGATATTTGGGTTTGAGTTCATGGTATTGCGTTTTATAAACATGATCTTACAGTCAAATAAAAATAGCTTCTTCGCGAGAGCAATTTATCAAGCAAGAATTTGGTAGGACTGGGAGTGGTCTGAGTTGGGATGGGGAAACAGAAAACAAGCTGTTATTGGCAGAGTGGTTTGGAACTCTCTAACTAATTTACCTACTTGTGTTGTCACCAGGCAGACAAACTCCATCCCACCAAAACAGGCTGAAGTTTCAGGCGGTCTTTTCAAACAGATCTTTCACTAAAAGGGCATTATCATAATTTTCACAATTTCACAGTATTATTCCAACAATTTAGTGTGGAAATATACACTGAGTGTACAAAACATTAGGAACTATTTCCATGAAATAGACCAAGGATCATCAACTAGATTCAGCCGTGGACTGATTTTTATTTATTTTTTCTTCTAATTTGTAGACTGGGGTTCTTGTGGTCAATTTGCAAACAGATGTAATGTTTCACTAAAACAAAATAATTTCAAACCTTGCTTACATTTGTATACTATCACGTGTCTCAATTATGCGTGGGAAGACTTGGGAACAGATTTCTTAAATTAAAATCACTTGGCGCTGATTTCCTGGTGTTTTTAGTCTTATGTCCAGCAATGAAAATTCCACACCAACAAAATGTTTTTTTGTGTTTTTTTGACTCAGAAAACTTGGAAGGGGGCAAATAAAACCACCTTGGCTCGCGGGCTGCCAGTTGGGGCAGCTCTTATTGATGTTAAATCTACTTCAATCATTGTAGATGAAGGGGAGGAGACAGGTTAAAGAAGGATTTTTAAGCCTTGAGACATGGATTGTGTATGTGTGCCATTCTGAGGGTGAATGGGCAAGACAAAAGATGTAAGTGCCTTTGAACGGAGTATGGTAGTAGGTGCCAGGCATACTGGTTTGAGTGTGTTAAGAACTGCAATGCTGCTGAGTTTTTCACACTCAACAATTTCCCATGTGCCTCAATGTTCCTTCACCCAAAGGACATCCAACCAACTTGGCACAACTGTGTGAAACATTGGAGTCAACATTTTGATTTTATTTAGCCTTTATTTAACTAGGCAAGTCAGTTAAGAACAAATTCTTATTTACAATGACGGTATCAAAGTCAAAAGGCCTCCTGCGGGGACGGGGGCTGGGATTAAAAACATGGGCCAACATGGGCCAGCATCCCTGTGGAATGCTTTTGAGACCTTGTTGTGTCCATGCCCCAACGAACTGAGACTGTTCTGAGGGCAAAAGGGGTTGGTAGGACTGGGAGTGGTCTGAGTTGGGATGGAGAAACAGAAAACTCAATATTAGTAAGGTGTTCCTAATGTTTTGTACACTCAGTGTATATAAAACACAGGAATATCACATTTAAATTTAAAAAAATGTTTACCCCTTTTTCTCCCCAATTTCGTGGTATCCAATTGGTAGTAAGTCTTGTCTAATCGCTGCAACTCCCATACAGACTTGGGAGACGCGAAGGGCGAGAGCCATGCATCCTCCGAAACACAACTCAACCAAGCCGCACTGCTTCTTGACACAATGCCCACTTAACCCGGAAGCCAGCCGCACCAATGTGTCGGAGGAAACACTGTACACCTGGCAACCGTGTCAGCGTGCACTGCGCCCGGCCCGCCAGTGCACGATGGGACAAGGACATCCCTGCCGGCTAAACCCTCCCCTAACCCGGACGACGCTGGGCCAATTGTGCGCCGCCCCATGGGTCTCCCAGTCACGGCTGGCTGCGACAGAGCCTGGACTCGAACCCAGATTCTCTATTGGCACAGCTGCCACTGCGATGCAGTGCCTTAGACCACTGCGCCACTCGGGATGCCGAATATCACGTTTTTGACTGCACTAGGCCTTTTAACATTTATTTATACAGGGAGTCATGCTGAGACTCTTACATATGAGCCAAACATACACATCAATGCTAGTTTAAGTAACACTTCATCACTACTATGATACAGTATGGTTCCTTTCATCATTGAACTGATGTAGTCTGTGTCGAGTACATCCTAAGGACCCTGCCCAGTGCACATTGAGTTAATCTCTCTACCTCAAAATGAGCCCAGGGTTGCTCTTCAAACATCTGTGTGTGTGTTTGGCATGAATGTTTGTCCATTCCTAAAGGTGCCCTATCCCCTATATGGTGCACTATACAGTGCATTCGGAAAGTATTCAGACCCATTGACCTTTTCCACATTTTTTTACGTTACAGCCTTATTCTAAAATGGAATAAATAAAACATTTCCTCATCAATCTACACACCATACTCCATAATGACAAAGCGGGGGGAAAAAGTTGCGAATGTATTAAAAATAAAAAACGGATACCTTATTTACGTAAGTATTCAGACCCTTTGCTATGAGACTCAAAATTGAGCTCTGAATGCATTGATCATCCTTGATGTTTCTACAACTTGATTGGAGTCCACCTGTGATAAATTAAATTGATTGGACATGATTTGGAAAGGCACACACCTGTCTAATATAAGGTCACACATTTGACAGTGCGTGTCAGATCAAAACCAAGCCATGAGGTGTAAGTAATTGTCCGTAGAGCTCAGAGACAGGATTGTGTCGAGGAATAGATCTGGGGAAAGGTACCAGAAAATGTCTGCAGCATTGAAGGTCCCCAAGAACCCAGGGGCCTCCATCACTCTTCAATGGAAGAAGTTTGGAACCACCAAGACTCTTCCTAGAGCTGTCCACCGGGCCAAGCAATTGGGGGAGACGGGTCAGTGAGTTGACCAAGAACCCCATGGTCACTCTGACAGAGCTCCAGAGTTCCTCTGTGGAGATGGGAGAACCTTCCAGAAGGACAACCATCTCTGCAGAACTCCACCAATCAGGCCTTTATGGTAGAGTGGCCAGATGGAAGCCACTCCTCAGTAAAAGACACATGACAGCCCACTTGGAGACTAATCAGGATCAAGGAGAAGATGAACGGAACAAAGTACAGAGATCCTTGATGAAAACCTGCTCCAGAGCGCTCAGCACCTCAGACTGGGGCAAAGGTTCACCTTCCAACAGGACAATGACCCTAAGCACACGTCCTGAAGCCACTCCTGCATTGTCATGGATAAGTCTCTGAATGTCCTTGAGTGGCCCAGCCAGAGCCCGTACTTCAACCCGATTGAACATCTCTGGAGAGACCTGAAAATAGCTGTGCAGCAACGCTCCCCTTCCAACCTGACAGAGCTTGAGAGAATCTACCGAGGAGAATGGGAGAAACTCCCGAAATACAGGTGTGCCAAGCTTGTAGTGCACTACCCAAAAAGACTCAAGGCTGTAATTGTTGCAAAAAGTGCTTCAACAAAGTACTGAGTAAAGGGTCTGAATACTTACAGTACCAGTTAAAAGTTTGGACACCTACTCATTCCATGGTTTTTCTTTATTTTTCCTATTTTCTACATATATGATAACTGGCTCTCATGAGGTCTGCCACAGGAAAGGAAGACCCAGAGTCACCTCTGCTGCAGAGGATAAGTTCATTAGAGTTACCAGCCTCAGAAATTGCAGCCCAAATAAATGCTTCAGAGTTCAAGTAACACACATCTCAACATCAACTGTTCAGAGGAGACTGCATGAATCAGGCCTTCATGGTCGAATTGCTGCAAAGAAACCACTACTAAAGGACACCAATAAAAATAGACTTGCTTGGGCCAAGAAACATGAGCGATGGACATTAGACTGGTGGGAATCTGTGCTTTTTCCAAATTTGAGATTTTTGGTTCCAACCGCCATGTCTTTGTGAGACGCAGAGTAGGTGAACGGATGATCTCCGCATGTGTGGTTCCCACCGTGAAGCATGGAGGAAGAGGTGTGGGGGTGCTTTGCTGGAGACAGTGTCAGTGATTTATTTAGAATTCATGGCATACTTAACCAGCATGGCTACCACAGCATTCTGCAGCGATATGCCATCTCATCTGGTTTGCGCTTAGTGGGACTATCATTTGTTTTTCAACAGGACATTGACCCAAAACACACCTCCCAGGCTGTGTAAGGGCTATTTGACCAAGAGGGAGAGGGATGGAGTGCTGCATCAGATGGCCTGGCCTCCACAATCACCCAACCTCAACCCAATTGAGATGTTTTGGAATGGGTTAGACTGCAGAGTGAAGGCAAAGCAGCCAATAAGTGCTCAGCATATGTGGGAACTCCTTCAAGAATATTGGAAAAGCGTACCTCATGAAGCTAGTTAAGAGAATGCCAAGAGTGTGCAAATCTGTCATCAAGGCAAAGGGTGGCTATTTGAAGAATCTCAAATATAAAATATATTTTTATTTGTTTAACGCTTTTTTTGTTTACATGATTCCATGTGTTATTTCATAGTTTTGATGTCTTCACTATTATTCTACAGTGTAGAAAATAGTAAAAATAAGAAACCCCTGAATGAGTAGGTGTGTGAACTTTTGACTGGTACTGTATGTAAATGTGATATTTCAGTTTTAATTTTAATACATTTGCAAAAATGTCTAAACCTCTTTTTGCTTTGTCCTTATGAGGTATTGTGTGTAGATTTATGAGGGGAAAAAACTATTGTCCATTATGGAATTAGGTTGTAACGTAACAAAATGTGCAAAAATGAAATGGGTCTGAATACTTTCCGAATGCACTGTATATAGGGAATTGCGTACCATTTGGGACTCAGCCTAAGCCTGCCTGCAGAAGCTCTGTCTGTCTGGTAGTTATGTAAATCCAACTGCTTATCTGTCACAGTCGACTCCCTGCCTCAGCTATCTCTGAGCGGCTTGGTGCTGTTCTCATGCTGTCAGCCTGAGACCCCAAATACTGCAGCCTCGTCTTTGAATCAATGCACAGAATCAGCCCTTTCATCTGAGCTTTAGACGTGCTGCTTTAGCACCATTAAACACTACTACCAAACCAAACGAAGGTGATATGTTGTGTTTTCATATAGATGTAATTAGACTGTATTACTAGTATACAATCATCATACAACTCAAAGTACAGGTGTATCCCGTTTTATGTAGCCAAGTTATCGTTACTCATTGTGTATGTATTCCTTGTATTAATGTAACTTTTCTCTCTGCATTGTTGGGAAGGGCCCTTAAGTAAGCATTTCACTGTTAGTCTACACCTGTTGTTTACGAAGAATGTGACAGATTTTATTTGATCCTGTCAATATGTCACTTGTGTTAGACTATTGTCCCTATAGTCTTTATTGAATGTCTGTTTTAATGTCAAACTGTTGACCAACCTGTAATGACATTGTGACATTTGTTTTCATCTACCCCACAGCATCTCTGCAGACAGCTCACATTTTGAACGAATATGAACTGATCCATTATTCTCTTCATTCCAGGTTCATTTTCCAGATGTGGAGCGAGTGGAATGGCTCAACAAGGTACTGAACGTCTTCACTGCAGTGCGTTGTCCTACAGTACACCAACCAGACCTGGGTTCAAATACGATCTTTCAAATACGTTCAAAATCGTTTAAATACTTTGTTTCATCTAGCCTGCCTAGAGTGCCAGATTAGTGGGTTTTTGCAGTTTTGGGACTATCGTATTGGTCCATCAAGCCAGGCAAGCTCAGTCAAGCACAGATAACATATTTGAAATGATTTCAAATAGTATTTGAACCCTGTCCAATACCAACTTTCCCGGCAGCAGCACTTGCCCTGCTCTAGATAAGTGGTACAGTGTGGAGGCAGGGAAGCGGGCGGGAGGGCAGCATCCTCTTATAAATAGGCCCTTATCTGGAGCTCTGCTAACCCAGCTCCAGTACCAGCCTCCCTGGGGACCCTTCTAACTCCAGGAACTGGGAGGAGTCATTACTCTTACAGTTACTGTAAAAACCAGACGTATAGGGATTTAGTCCACAATGTTTCAAAGACACATTAGATAATAAAACGAGAGATTGAGCTCTATTTGTTTTGCAGGAGTGTTATAGATGCTATTGTTTTTGTAGTAGGTTTATTTGGTAAGGAGTTCATGCATCAGTACTTAAAGTAGAGCCCATAAACTACACTAGGGCCACACCCAAACCAAATAGATGTGTCAGTTGAGGTAATGTTATGTGTGTTAGGCAATTATGAGGGCGTTTCCTACCTATTATCTATGACAAGATTATGCTAAGAATTTTCCCTCTGGAAAATAAAGTATTTCTTATCTTAATTCAAGTCTTATTCAATCAAACCATGCAGAGAACAGGGCCATTACCTATGTAGTGTCTCTGTCAGACATTGAGCTTTGAGAATATGACCTGTGTAACCCTGAGTCTTCCTCTCTGTCTCCCTCCCCAGACAGTGAAACAGATGTGGCCATACATCTGTCAGTTTGTTGACAAGCTGTTCAGAGAGACCATTGAGCCGGCTGTGAAGGGGGCTAACGCTCACCTCAGCTCCTTCTGCTTCACCAAGATCGACATGGGGGACAAGGTGAGACTGAGGCGTTTAGATATACATGTATGTTTCCAGTGATGAGTTCTGGGGTCAATGTTACTGTTATGTCGAGCAGTGTGGAAAATGTTCTATATCTTGTTATATGCTGTAGGTGTTTATTCTGTATAATATAGTTCATAGGTGTTTTATTGTTGTTTACTGTCATTAGCCCTATCAACTATGTCCAGCAATTTTTCCTGTGTGTAAGTTTTCAAACTTGTTAACCTTGTAAGGGAACTTAGGAAACACATGCTTGAAGTATGGTTGGACAAGCGGTTTGGGTTTGAGCACACAGAGGCACCTGTCAACCATTGGGTTCTGCTTTGTCATCCTTTCCTCTCCCCCCTCTCTCCCTCCATCTTTCTCTCCTTCTCTCTCTACAGCCTCTAAGGGTGAACGGGGTCAAAGTGTACACTGAGAATGTGGACAAACGACAGATTATAATGGACCTGGAGATTAGGTATAGTCACATGCACTGTGGTTCAATTTGGAGATACTTTTTTATATCATTATATATCAAGACTATTTTTATTTTTATTTTCAGCTTTGTTGGAAATACAGAGATTGATGTTGACATCAAGAAATACTACTGCAGAGCTGGTATAAAAAGTATACAGGTAGTCATGTTTTTATATCATACACATGCATACACTACTTTCTATTGGGTAATGTTGTGACTTTCTCTGACTATTCAGTTGATATACCAGACCTACCAAGCTTGATGAAAATCTGTCTGGTGCATGAGACTAACCATTAGCCACCTCCGTATTTGGCTATGCATTATGAAAATTACATTTTTTTTTTTTTACATAATATGTTGACACTTCATAGATAAGGGTGAAGGTTGATTATACAACATTACAAGAGGTTGCCCTTGCAAACAACCAGCATATTTGCTGATCAGAGCGAGACAGTTGTTTGCAGGGTAGTCTACAGTAATCATTGCGAACCCATTCTGATTGGCCAGATTTGAGACTGCAGTCTCAAATCTGTTAGGCTGTTTTGGAATCAGTCCAGATTTCATACGGTTTTGTTGGCTCCTAATAGATGGCTGGCTTTTCACTGTAACCATTTTTGTTCAGAATGAAGCCCTTAAATGTGGCAACCTGCAATCTCATATGTTTTGATTCTGACCAAGCCACTGTTTTGAGTAAATGTGAGAATAAGACTACAGCAGTATGGTTAATCAGTATGGCAGTATGGTTAATCAGTATGGCAGTATGGTTAATCAGTATGGCAGTATGGTTAATCAGTATGGCAGTATGGTTAATCAGTATGGCAGTATGGGTATTGAAAATGTCCAATATTTCCATTGCATGTTAAGGGATGACTCTGTGTTTAATTGCTTGTCCTTGCATTCAAATTTGGAGCTCTAGACAGTCTACATTTCTGAGTAAAGAGTCACTTCAGTCAGGATGGATACTAATAAAAGTAGTGGAACATTTAGTAATACAACAGGTCAGACTTTTCCTTGAGACAACAAGACAGTCATGTAGAATTTGTCAAATAGATTAATCAAAAGTGTATTGTACCGCTGTTTCCTATGTAATAAGATAGAGACCTATAAATTGTATGTTACAATGATCTGCAATTGAAAAGTCACTGATTGGCACGTTTTCTGCAGCTTCACGGTGTCTTGAGGGTCGTCATGGAGCCCCTGCTCGGAGACATGCCATTGATCGGAGCCCTGTCAGTTTTCTTCCTGAAGAAGCCTGTAAGTATTGTCAGCCATTTTGACTTATTCTAGAACTACTGCAGTGGTTGGAACCTCTGAGGAGGGAATGGTCAGCAGACCGCTGGATGTGAAGGATGTTATATTGAGCTCCTGTTCCAGAAAGCCCATTCCCACCAAGACTAATTATAATTAGGCTTGCAACACAAATGGCTACCAATTCCCTTTATAGTGCACTACTTTTGATGGGCCCTGGACAAAAGTAGTGCACTTTATAGTGAATAGTGTGCTGTTTGAGATTCAGCCTTAGTCGATACCCTGCTCTTTAGCAGCTGTCTTCCTGTGGGTCAGCATGTGTTATAGATTGAGGGTTTGATATGGGGTCCCTTAGGAGGATGGTACATTCCAGTAAAAGGACAATGAGGGGGCACTGTAGCTTCCTGCTGGATTCATTACAGCTGAAAAGATAATGAACTGGTGTACAATAGCTTAGATATATTTCCTAGATGGGTAATAATACTCAGGTCTTATTTTAAACAGACCCAGTTTGGGGCGGTGTTGATTACCAGTCCAGTAGTCACACGTCGTTTGTCTTTTTGACAATAGATGTTTTATTTTTAGTGGTGTGAAGTTATGGGTCTCAAGGAGCATTGCTGTGTTATTGTCAAGATATGGGTCGTATCGCCTCTGTCTCGGTCATATCGCCTCTGTGTCTGGGTGGGGAGAGCAGATTTGCTTTATCTTAAGCCTCCTCTGTGCTCTTATGCTGTCGAGGCTGCGTCTTTCTCATTGGGTAGGATTTATATAGACTTTCCTCTATGCTCATTGCCTTGTTATTACTCAGTAAAGGTCTATGGTAAATCAGCCGGACATCCAGTCTATACCATCTCATACAACTCTCCCCTCTTGGCCTAATACATCTTAAAACCCCTTAATGAACTACAGTCAGTTAGTGTTGGACCAATGCTGTGAGCGGAGTTGAATTATTTCTTGCCAGTTTAGTTAAATTTGATAATCTTCACACAGTCCAGTCCTGCTAGTCTTGATGACTACAATAACATCCTGCATTTTCCCAGCCAGTCTATAACTGTACGCTCATTGTAAAACATAATCCAATTCACTGTTAGTATCAGAGCTGTGATGCACTTATATAGTATAATACAGTACAGTTTGAATAGATATGTTGCATCAGGGATAGAGACTGTCATCATCCCTATAAACACAGACCAGGCTGAGCCAGAGCCACAGTTATTTCCCCCTGATGTAGTCAGAGGCCTGGTTAGAAGTCATGGGATAAAGACTGGGGTGTAATGAGAGCCCTTTAGAGTGACAGACAGCCATCTAAGTCTTATTTTAACCTCTGGAGTTCTGCTATCTCAACTGGACTGTTTTTAACCTGGTCCAAGATCTGTTTGTGCTGTCTTGACAGATCTGGGACCAGGCTAGACTGCTATAGAGCACATGGTTCTTGTCCACAATGGCCTCTGACCTGTGGTCCAGTCATGGAGACCTTCTTAAGAATGAATGTAAGGTCCACCCCTCTACCCTGTCTTGAATTTGTTTTTGAATTTACCGCCCCTTGAAGAAGGTATTACCTGTAAACCGTTGTGCCTTCATACTCCTCCTGCCCTTCTACCCTGACAGACAGTCTATCTGTCCCCTGAGTTGTGTAGACGTTTGTTCTCAGAGTTACCATCAGTGAGGTATGACAGCCTATTCAACTGGCTGGTAAACAGTGCCCCGTCTGAGCTCGAGGCGAGGGAGGAGCGTGCCAAGTGTGTGGTGGAAATGTGAGCAGCGTTGCTGTGGCTACGTAGCGTAGCGGCTGTGTGTTTGAAAGTAGAGCAGAGCAGCCAGCCAGGATAAAAGGCCTCACCAGGACTGTTTGATGCTGCAGCATTCTCCTGCCATGCGGTCATAACCAAAGAGGAAACCACCTTTTCTTTCCACTGACTAACGGATGATATTTGTTCAACCCAATGTAATTACAGTGAGATACCTATCATGTGCTCTCATCTATAAATATCACTGAATGTTGTTGTTAAAACAATTATCTTTGGATAATCAATGTTTTTTTACTGGTACTTGGTTGTTGTTGATAGGAGTTATGACTTAGTACAGCCAGGTACAGTATGTTCCAGTGTTGTACAGAAGGCTTAGTGACAGGGCCAGTGTAGAAGCCCTTGCGTGTTGATGTTTGTCTGTTCCTGTAAGCGCTAGCACGGTGGTGTGGTGGTGTGGCCTCTTCTGAAGACTAAGTGGTGCACACAGGAAGTGCACGCACACTCTGCCACCCCGCCCTGCCTCGCCAGATAAAAGCCGACAGCGGTTCGTATTGCTGTGCAGCCTACGTGCCAGTCAGCCAACCACTGCTCTTTATATCAGTCAGAACAATGGAGCAGGCTGTAAAACTCATTTGTGTCAATATCTGGAGACAGGAAAATCATCATAAATGCCCTGCCCATGTCTTCAACAAATGATGAGAGCATCATCACTTGATGCTCACAAGCTGATCTTCATTCCCTTTCATCACTATCTCACGTTCCTGCTTGTCCTGTTTCTATGTTGTGCATTTTGGGGTAAGGCATCATGTGCCACTCCTTGCATGACAAGACAACATACAGTGAGCTTCAAAAGTATTGGGACAGTGACAAATGTTTTGGCTCTGTACACCAGCATTTTGGATTTATATATATTTTTTATTTAACTAGGCAACTCAGTTAAGAACAAATTCTTATTTTACAATGACTGCCTACGCCGGCCAAACCCTCCCCCAGGGGAATAGTTACAGGGGACAGGAGGGGGGTGAATGAGCCAATTGTAAACTGGGGATTATTAGGTGACTGTGATGGTTTGAGGGACAGATTGGGAATTTAGCCAGGACACCGGGGTTAACATCCCTACTCTTACGATAAGTGCCATGGGATCTTTAATGACCTCAGAGAGTCAGGACACTCGTTTAACATCCCATCCGAAAGATGGCACCCTACACAGGGCAATGTCCCCAATCACTACCCTGGGGCATTAGGATATTTTTTAGACCAGAGGAAAGTGCCTCCTACTGGCCCTCCAACACCACTTTAACAGCATCTGGTCTCCCATCCAGGGACTGACCAGGACCAACCCTGCTTAGCTTCAGAAGCAAGCCAGCAGTGATATGCAGGGTGGTATGCTGCTGGCTTCAAGGCGGCACATTGTGCGCTGCCCTATGGGACTCCCGATCACGGCTGGTTGTGATACAGACCGAGATCGAACCAGGGTCTGTAGTGACGCCTCTAGCAATGAGATGCTGTGCCTTAGACCACTGCGCCACTCGGGAGCCCAAATAGCTATGAGGTTGGCTTTAATTTGACTGTATTTTCATTCATATCGGGTGAACCGTTTAGAAATTACAGCAATATTTGTACATAGTCCCCCCCATTTTAGGGGACCAAAAGTGTTGTTAAAAATTCACTTATGTGTATTAAAGTAGTAAAAAGTGAAGTATTTGGACCCATATTCATAGCACGCAATGACTACATCAAGCTTGTGAATAATGAGTGAGAAAGTTACAGACGAACAAAATTCATATGCTAACCTCTCACCATTACATTAACAGGGGACGTTAGCATTTTGGGTGGGTATGACATTTGTGCATCTATCCGTAATCATGCTAGCATCTATATTCATGTAGAAGTGTTTAGAAACATATTCTATTCTTATTTACCATGAAAGTAACTCCAAAATGGCACATTTAACATTTAATTTCTATTGGGCACAAAACAATTTTAAACGAAATCAAAACAAACAGCAAATGCATCCAACAAATTTGTAGTCGCAAGGTTAATGTAGCCATTGCGTGCTAAGAATATGGGACCAAATACTTCACTTTTTACTACTTAAATAAACATGTAAGTGAATTTGTCCCAATACTTTTGGTCCCCTAAAATGGGAGGACTGTGTACAGAAAGTGATGTAATTTCTAAATGGTTCACCTGATATGGATGAAAATATCCTCAAATTAAAGCTGAAAGTCTACCCTTTAACCTGATAGTCATTGTATAATTTAAAATTGCTAGAGTACAAAGAAAAACAATAATTTTGGAGCTCACTGTAGGTGTGAATCAGCCTTTGTTCTCTGTGAAGTCGGTTCAGTTCACTCTTCCTGGTTGTATTCTGAACAAGTAGGCATGCTTCTCATTTAAACATTACTGGGTTGGCTTGGGCTCATGTTACCAAAACTCAGGTATCCTGAATTTATCCTGACAGAGTTCTCTGGATTGATTTTAAAAGTTGAATAACATGATCATACTACAGCACAACATGACGTGTTCACCTTGTGTATCCTAGGGCTAGGTTATATTAGAGCTTTATGGGAAGGGATGTTGCTGTGTCGCAGTCAGAATATAATCGTGTCAAAGCTTGTGCCTGCGGCTCTTTACTTGTTAGAATGTGGGAGTGCATGTTTGAATGTCACCTCTGGTCTCTGGAAATGTTCCTTTGACAATTGAACAAACAGAAATGATTGACAAGCCTGAATTTAGCCGTAGGCTATATCACTCTCTCTCGTTCCATAGACACACATTTACACAGTATTTTTAAGGTGTACTTGAACAGCTTTATTCTTCATACTAAGTACGTCCTCATCTTAAAATCACACAAATGTTGACATTCTGATTTGCTTAATGGCCGGTTGCTCACCTTTGCAGATATTCTTAAGTGAGCAGCTTAAACGTGAACAAAGTTAGAAACGTAATCTCACCCTGAGTCTCCTGACACACACACATCCCACAGTTCAGAGGCATATCCCTGACCACTGGCACATGAGACATGACATCATATTACCCCATGTTTGGTTTACTTATATTTTGTAACCATGACAACTGGTAGACTGTTGGAGCTAGGAACACAAGCATTTCGCTACACCCACAATAACATCTGCTAAATATGTGGATGCGAACAATAACATGTGATTTGATTTGACTAATAAGTCCTTTTATGGTAAATAGGTTTAGACTATTCTAAATGATGTGGTAGGAAACGTTAACGTGACAATGCCATGATTCTTACCTAGAATTGGGTTAGGCCTACCCTCCATATTCAAACACCATGTCTGTCAGTTTTTATTTTTAGATACAGCGAACACTGAGTTAATTTGATGTGCTAGGTAATAGTCGTAGATTGCTTAACTATCATTACATTTTCTTCATTGCAACTATGACTCATAAAGTAAGAGAGCATAGCGTAGATGGAGACATTCAGTGCCCTATGATTCAGTGGGGAGGATTCCTGGCTTGGTTACTGGCACAGAGAAAGACATGGGCTGCATCCCAAATGGATGCAAAAGTAATGCACTATACAGGGAATAGGGTGCCATTTGGGGTGCACAGACTAACCCAGTAACATAGCTAGTCAGGTCACGTTCCCATAGAGACTGTCACGACATAGCATTCTCAGAGTTTCATTCCTTCGTTTACGTTCCTGGAACACTGTCCAGTACCTACTCATTCCTGAGCCTACTAAATGTTTACCATTGTGCTGAGTGGTTTTGCAGTCTGTGTAGTATTGTGATGCTTTAGTGCACTGTTGCTGCACACAGACTCTGGCATTGTCCTGAAAACTTCTAGTTGGCGTTACAGTATTTGTTTTGTTATCCAATCCGCACTAAGAATGTGTACCAAATGACACTTTATTCCCTGGTAAAAACCCTGGTCAAAAGTAGTGAAAAGTACTACATATGGAAAAGGGTGCCATTTAGGATACAGGCTATGCTTACCACATACTGTACAGCCTACAGTCATCCCTTCCATAAAACCTGTGCAGAATGAACAGTTACTGATTTGGTATAGTTTGCCCTTTGTAGTGAGAATCTTAGAAGCCTTATATCTGTCTCCTGGGCCTGTACTGTATTGCATTCTTTTTGAGAATGCTAATTCTCCTCAAGAAATTGCTTTTTGCTCTAGACTGTGTTTTTAAAGTTAATGTCCGTGTTCACTGTTCAGGTCAAAGTGATAACTGTCTTACCAGGTACTGGAGTGGTCATTGTAGCAGTCTTCAAAGATATGACATGATGAAAGTAGATAACATATTCTATTATAAAGTATAAATCAATGCTTTGCTTTGGAAATGTCAGTTAGAACCAATTCAAATGAATGTCTTTTGGGGAGTTTTTTTATTTATTCTGCTGTGAATCAGTGCACTGTTTCATTAGGAAACTGTACTCCTCACGGACTGCGAGCTTTCATTAGCTGTTGTTTCATTAGGAAACTCCTCCTCACGGACTGAGAGCTTTCATTGGCTGTTGTTTCATTAGGAAACTACTCCTCACAGACTGAGAGCTTTCATTAGCTGTTCTTTCATTGGGAAACTGTACTCCTCACGGACTGAGCGCTTTCATTAACTGTTCTTTCATTGGGAAACTGTACTCCTCACGGACTGAGCGCTTTCATTAACTGTTCTTTCATTGGGAAACTGTACTCCTCACGGACTGAGAGCTTTCATTAGCTGTTGAGCTGCTTCCAAGTTACTGCATTTTAGCCATCGGAAATTCCTCTTCTCCTGATAATGAGTCACTGAGAACCGATCTTAAAGTGCTTTGAAATTACTCCCTTTGTTTGGACTTTGATTTACTATTTGCCTACTCTATAGCTTCCCGTATTAAAACAGAGCTAACTCATCAATATTGATTAGTCTCTATTTTCTCAGTTTTGTGAATGTTTCTGCTTTGTTAAACTTGTATGTAACAATTTGAACTATTGCACTAATTGGGTCTGTCCAGTCTGTCCTCATTTCTAATCCGTTCATTACATTTTATTACAATGATTAGCTAGATGAGAACAGTAGCTGGATTAGAACCTCATAAAGATGTGCTGCAGTAGCTTTATCATTCAGTGCTTAGGAGCCCAGTGAGTGATGCAGACCAAGGCAGGAGACGCACAGAGCTAGAGCCTGCCCACCATATACATATCCTCTCTGCATTGTACTGAAATAGCGAGTCATATTGATGAGCAGTTCCATGGAGCAGGCTGCTGCCCTCTTAGTGAGAATGCTCTCCCTAAGTTTAGAGGACAAGGACAAGATCTAGTTGTGGAGTCACTTTCTAAATTAAATGACTGTAATGAATTCAATGAAATAAAATGACTCGTGTTTGTGGTCCACAACATGTGTTCCTTGTATGGGTTTATCAACATTTACTTTCTTCTCTGTCATTCAAGGCATGTTTCCTTTTTTTCTTCCAGTTGCTGGATATAAACTGGACAGGCCTCACAAATATGCTGGACATTCCAGGATTGAAGTAAGTGACAACTGCAAGATTGCAAACCCTGCTTGTAATGGGTCTCGGTTACATGGCTTCTGTCAGCACTACCAAGCCCTTATCACTCTCTTTCACTCCAGATGGGTGGGGTGTAGGTTTGGGCCGATATGATTAAATCAAATATCGGTATATTTGATATTGACGATTTATTGTGATGTGGAAGACTATACTCTTTGAACTTTACAAATCAAAACTGTGCAGATGTATCTGTTAGCCTGTATGTTGAAAATGAAGTCTAAATTAATTAACTAAGCCTATTTTTTTTTTTCCGCCATACAAAATATTATTTAATGAGTGTGACTATAATATTGTGAATACGCACACAATTTTCAGTCTGGAATTATTTTGTCATTAATGGTGCAAAATTATTATATCGGATATCTCGACATTTGGAGTAACATATCGTAGAAGAGGTCTCCCCAAATAGTTAGAACTGGCCTAACCCACAATATAGAGTGGAAAGTATTCAGATCCCTTTTATTACGCCTTATTCTAAAATTGTTCAAATGGTTTTTGAATCAATCTACACACAATACCCCACAATGACAAAGCAAAAACTGGTTTTTAGAAATATTAGCAAATTTATTATAAATGTAAAACTGAAATATGACATTTACATAAGTATTCAGACCCTTTACTCAGAACTTTGTTAAAGCACTTTTGGCAGTGATTACAGCCTTGATCTTCTTGGGTATGATGCTACAAGCTTGGCACACCTGTGTTTGGGGAGTTCCTCCTGTTCTTCTCTGAAGATCCTCTCAACCTCTGTCAGGTTGGATGGGGAGCGTTGCTGCACAGCTATTGTCTGGTCTCTCCAGAGATGCTCAATCAGGTTCAAGTCCGGGCTCTGGCTGGGCCACTCAAGGACATTCAGAGAATTCTCCCGAAGCCACTCCTGTGTTGTCTTGGCTGTGTGCTTATGGTCGTGAACCTTCGCCCCAGTCTGAGGTCCTGAGCGCTCTGGAGCAGGTTCATCAAAGATCTCTCTGTACTTTGCTCTGTTCATCTTTGCCTCGTTCCTGACTAGTCTCCCAGGCCTTGCCGCTGAAAAACATCCTCACAGCATGATGCTGCCAACACCATGCTTCACCATAGGGATGGTGCCAGGTTTCTTCCAGATGTGATGCTTGGCATTCAGGCCACAGAGTTAAATCTTGGATTCATCTGACCAGAGAATCTTGTTTCTCATGGTCTGAGAGTCTTTAGGTGCCTTTTGGCAAACTCCAAGCGGGCTGTCATGTGCCTTTTACTGAAGAGTGGCTTTTGTCTGGCTGCTCTACCATAAAGGCCTGATTTGGTGTAGTGCTACAGAGATGGTTGTCCTTCTGGAATGTTCTCCCATCTCTACAGAGGAACTCTAGAGCTCTGTCAGTGACCATGGGGTTATTGGTCACCTCCCTGACCAAGGTTCTTCTCCACCGATTGCTCAGTTTGGCTGGGTGGACAGCTCTAGGAAGAGTCTTGGGGGTTCCAAACTTCTTCCATTTAAGAATGATGGAGGCCACTGTGTTCTTGGGGACCTACAATGCTGCAGAAATTGTTTGGTACCCTTCTCCAGATATGTGCCTCGACACAATCCTGTCTCAGAGCTCCACGGAGAATTCCTTCAACCTCATAGCTTGCTTTTTGCTCTGACATGCACTGTCAACTGTGGGACCTTATATAGACAGGTGCGTGCCTTTACAAATCATGTCCAATCAATTTTAATTTACCACAGGTGGACTCCAATTAATTTGTAGAAACATCTCAAGGATGATCAAAGGAAACAGGATGCATCTGAGCTCCATTTCGATTCTCATAGCAAAGGGTCTGAATAATTATGTAAATAAGGTGTTTCTGTTTCTTTTAATTTTTAATACATTTGCAAAAATGTCTTAACCTGTTTTCGCTTTGTCATTATGGGGTATTGTGTGTAGATTGCTGAGGATATTTTTTTAAAACTTTAATACATTTGAGAATAAGGCTGTAATGCAATAAAATGTGGAAAAAGTCAGGGAGTCTGAATACTTTCCAAAGGCACTGTAGGTATGGTAGGGAAATTATTTCTGGTATTGGTTTACTCGGAGGGTGTTGTCTACAGTTACAGTACACATTCATAGTAAATGGATATCTGTATTGTATCCTTGTGGGCATCCCAAATGGCACCCTATTCCCTAGAGTGTGCACTATTTTTGGCCAGTGCTCTGAGTCCTGGTAAAAATATTGCACTATATAGGTAATATGTTGCCATTTGGGACACACATTGTTATCAGTCTAAATAGGCTAATAGATCAGAGGCAAAAAAAAAATTGTGAGCACCAATTACCAGGGATGAAAGGAGGAGGTAGAGAAGGGGAAAGGTATCTATATCATGAAGTTCATTGTGTCAGTGAGAGCGTAAAGGCTAAGGTTTACTAGGCTGTTTAGGCTGTTTAGGCTGTTTATGGCTCCTGTGTCAGGCTTTAAAACAGCTCTGTCCCTCCAGTGTTGACAGATCCTGGTCAAAAGTATACACTATGTAGGGAATTAGGATGCTATTTTGGACGCTGCTCAGGCAGCACAAACAGACAGGCGCTAGGGAACATTTAACATGAAGGCCTCATTTCTGTGGAGAGAGAGAGCCAAGTGGCAGCTTTCAGGGCTGATTGGAGGGAGGGAGTGCACCCATATGCGCATGCCTGTACTTGTATGGCACGCGTATGCGTACGTGTTAGTAGCATTTTACTGTATGTCGGTAATGACACCATGGCAGGTATAAATGATTAACAGCCAGTCCACCTTCTCAGACAGAGCTGCCGTCTGTGAGGGATAAGGAGGGAGAATGGTCAGCATAGCTCTCCCTGCTTGCATCCCAAATGACAACCTATTCCCTATATAGTGCACTACTTTTGACTAGGGCCCATAGGGAATAAGGTGCCATTTGGGAAGCTGGCCCTGTAGCTGCGTGTTAAAACTACACCACTGTGAAGTCACAGCACCATGAATCATGCATTTACAGCTCTATGCAAAGCAGCCATGTGGTGGAGGGCTGCAATTAGAGGACAAGAAGCCATCACATGGATATACTACTGGACCCAATAGCTTGTTTCAACATCTCACTCTTCAAGTTCTGTCAAATGCTGTCACTGTCCGCATGTGATATGCTCACTTATCCCAAAAGTGGGATCAAATAAAACACAGCTAAATGGACCAATGGAAATACAGTGTAAATACAGTTGTCAAGGGTAGTCTCCCTGAAAAATACTGTTAGAAGTCACATGAAAAAAGGAAATGAGCAACTAACTGGGCGGCCGGTAGCCTAGCGGGTAGGAGCGTTAGGCCACGGGGAAGGTTGCTGGATTGAATTCCAGAGCCGACAAGGTAAAAATCTGCCGTTCTGCCCTTGAGCAAGGCAGTTAACCCCCAACAACAACTGCTCCCGGGCGCCGATGACATGGATGTTGATTAAGTCAGCCCCATGTACCTCTCTGATTCAGAAGGGTTGGGTTAAGTGCGGAAGACACATTTCAGTTGAATGCATTCAGTTGTGCAACTGACTAGGTATCCCCCCATTTTCCTTTCCCTAACCACACAGACAGGATCCCCATTGTAGTGATGTGGGCCCTCCAGCTTCCTTTGTTTATGATGAACTTTAAACTATAAATAGTCATTTAAACCGAGCTATCCCTCCTCCTGAAAAGCCCCTGGAATCCCTTAGGGCTGCTATTGAAATTATTGAATTAATGAATAGATTAGAATGGGGATTATAACTAGTTTATTTTATCTAAGTGTTGATATTTATAGAAGGTGATGATGGAGTGGTCAGAGAAGTTGACGTGATTCAATAGGTGGTTGTGTTTTGAAGCTTGGATGGGATATGTGTTAAAATGCTACAGTGAATGTTTGGCCATTGAATATACTAAATTCAATGAAGAGCCATGCAGAGATACAGGTAACTGCCAAAATAAAGGAAACACTTGAGAAAATAAGGGATACAAAATATATTAAAACCAGGTGCTTCCACACAAGTGTGGTTCCTGAGTTAAGCAATTAACATCCCATCATGCTTAAGGTCATGTATAAAAATGCCCAGTTGCCCATATTTGTTTCCACCATGGCTAGAAGATGAGATCTGTGACTTTGAAAGAGGGGTCTCAAAATAGCATAGGGTGTTTAAAGGGTGTGTGTGTGTCAGTCACCAGATCAACCCAATTGAACACTTATGGGAGATTTTGGAGCGGCACCTGAGACAGCGTTTACCACCACCATCAAACAAAACACCAAATTATGGAATTTCTCGTGGAAGAATGGTGTCACATCACTGCAGCAGGGTTCCAGACACTTGTAGAATCTATGCCAAGGTGTATTGAAACTGTTCTGGCAGCTCGTGGTGGCCTAATGCCCTATTAAGACACTTTATGTTGGTGTTTCCTTTATTTTTGCAGTTAGCTTTATGTTTAGGCCTATATGGCAGTGGTTTGATAGTAAGTTTTGGTCCCTGATCGAGGTCCACAGTTAAACAAATAAGTATGGTGCCTGATGTGTTATTTGTTTTTGTATGACACTCCTTCCTGTGAAATGTAGCCTTCCTCTTTATATGGGTTTGCAGGAAACAACCTGAAACCGGCCTTGCCTCAAACGCACTCTCTCACCACACACACACACACACACACACACACACACAGTTGTCGCCCCCCCCAGACACGCTCTGAGTCTAAAGAGTCTGAAAAGTTTAATTGTAGTTTACCAGGAGAGTGAGTGTGTGTGTGTGTGTTTGTGTCTGAACAGACAGGGGGTTCTGTGTATGAGGCTCACATTTCCTCTGGTATGATTTGCATCTCACTCTCAAACAGCAGGCACCTCAGCTCACCCCTAAGTGTGTGTGTTTGGCCCCTGTCTGGGACCACTTTTTTCATTCTTGGAATGGAAGTGGTATCTCCTCCTCCCCCAACACACAGACCTGCTCTGAAGGTATAAAGTCTGGAAAGTTGAACTGTGGCTTTGCTGATCTTTTCCAACAGACAAAAAGTAAAGAAATAGGACAAAATGTAAAGTCACTAACATGTGTTATCAATTATAATTTGAGTCAATTGCAGTTGAACACCAGCAATGAATACATTCCTTCTGCAATAAACCCAGAAATGAGCGGGCTGGCCTCCACATATTTCACATCCACACTTTTTTTTCCCAGCACCAAAAACAACCTCCTTTTATAGACAAGATAGAATATGTCGTAACCTCAGAGGAATCTTGAGGACGGGATGGGGGAGGCCCGGCTGCACCATTAAACCCAGCTCTGAGGGAGTAACACACCCACTTAGGGTGTTCTCCATTCACTACAATGCTGCCATCTAGTGGGTATTAGAAAAACGTAACATTGACTGTTGTTTTGATTCCCCATTTACGATAAGCTTCGTCTTGGCTCCAGTTTAAATACATAATTTAAATACAGGATATCCATATTCCTGTAAGGATTAGTAGTGGAGCCATTGAAAGTTGTGGGATACTACGCTGAGCCCATAAATAGACTATTAGGAAGTGGAGAAGTTTCTGTGTGTGCACACCACTGTCACATGTCTAGTTTCAACTTCACAGACAGATGGTGCCAGCTGCAGATGGTAGTGTAATGTCTCTTGGCACAGGTCTATGGTATGAGTCAGGTGGGGGTGGGAGCAGGGAGGGAGGTTGGCCCAGCCTGGGCGCGAACCCAGAGACTCTGGTGGCGCAGCTAGCACTGCGATGCAGACCACTGCGCCACCCGGGAGACCCAATGTACTCAAGTTTACTCTACTTGAGTTTCTTACAATAGGAGAAAGGGCCCAGGGACTTTTGATCTAGTGGTCTTGGTGCTGAGAGCACTCAAGATCACAAATTCTGGCTTTAATTTGTCATGGTCTCAACTCACTGGGTCTAGGTCTGGATCTTGGAACCAATGTCCTGGTATACATCTTGGTCTTGGCTCCTGGATATTACCATCTGAAACGCTTGTTATTTTGCCAAAATAAAGATATGTAAACTCATAATTTAAACATCTAACAACATAAATAATTAGATGCTGTTAGGTTCTTATTTTTCAGAGTAAATAACCCACGGACACTAGAGAAGCTTTCACCAAGTTTAATCATTCCCCAAAGGTTCTGTACAGCTGAATATTTCAGACATCACAGTTTATATGCATCCTACTTAAGACACTCCTCCTCTTTACAGTTTATGGCTCCACAGAAAAGAAGGTAACCAGATACTAACCCTGATTACTCCCTTAAGGGGAACTGACCTCACCCCCTTCACCTAATCCACAGATATCCATCTGTTTTCCCTATATCAACACATCGCTCTCCTCTCCTCCACCAAACACATTCCAAAGCCTTCTGGGTTGCTACAGATTCTTTCTATTCAAGGCTTCGTCTCTATCATTTATTTAATATCTCAATGTTCAAAGTTTAGCTGATTTCCAACAGGACCAATGTCCTGATATACATCTTGGTCTTGGCTCCTGGATATTACCATCTGAAACGCTTGTTATTTTGCCAAAATACAGATATGTAAAGTCATAATTTAAACATCTAACAACATAAATAATTAGATGCTGTTAGGTTCTAATTTTCAGAGTAAATAACCCACGGACACTAGAGAAGCTCAACCAATTCAGACACAGACATGGCTTCCCCCATGGTAGTATTCATACCCCACTTTGGGTGGAGTCTCCTCCTTATCGCTAAACATTGCATCATTATTGCTGAGCAGGGAGCTAAGTGGTATGATCCTTCAACGGTTTCTCACCTTATCAGTACTGCCTCATGCAATCGTGTTCCCTGTGCTCACCCCCTCCAAAGCTTCATTATGGCACCCCTCATGTCTCTTTTGTAACTGTTCCTATACTTCTGAGTATAACAATGTTCAAAGTTTCACCCAGAATCCAACAATGCATAAGTTATTAAATCAATCAACAAGTTTCAGATTCATACAATCAATATTGAACATTTTACAGAAAACTCAATTAAATTGAAAGGTTTGGTTAAAAATCATGTTTTTACTATTTTGTTAATTTTTGTATCCAAGTGAAATTCATAAAATAAATCTATAATAGTTTTATCAAAATGATCACTACTGTGCATGGTTTTCCCTTTATATTGCAATTTTTTATTTTATTCAGTAACGTTTATGGGGTGGTAAGGAATTCGGGTAAATATTTCAAATATGTAATACAAAGTGTGTAAGTAGTATATACTGTATGTCTACCTGACATACACTACATGACCAAAAGTGTGAAGACATGACACCTGCTTGTCGAACATCTCATTCCAAAATCATGGACATTAATATGGAGTTGGTCCCCCTTTGCTGCTATAACAGCCTCCGCTCTTCTGGGAAGGCTTTCCACTAGAACATTGCTGCAGGGACTTGCTTCCATTCAGCCACGAGTATTAGTGAGGTCGGACACTGATGTTGGGTGATTAGGCCTGGCTCGCAGTCGGTGTTCCAATTCATCCAAAGGTGGTTGAGGTCAGGGTTCTGTGCAGGCCAGTCAAGTTCTTCCACACCGATCTCAATAAACCATTTCTGTATGGACCTCACTTTGTGCACTGGGGCATTGTCATGCTGAAACAGGAAAAGGTCTTCCCCAAACTGTTGCCACAAAGTTGGAAGCACATAATTGTCTAGAATGTCATTGTATGCTGTAGCGTTAAGATTTCTCTTCACTGGAACTAAGGGGCCTAGCCCGAACCATGACAAGCCTCAGACCATTATTCCTCCTCCACCAAACTTTACAGTTGGTGCTATGCCTCGTCCATCATACTGCCAGATGGTGAAGCGTGATTCATCACTCCAGAGAAAGTGTTTCCACTGCTCGAGAGTCCAATGGCGGAGAGCTTTACTCAACTTCAGCCAAAGCTTTGCATTGCGCATGATGATTTTAGGCTTGTGCGGCTGCTCGGCCATTGAAACCCTTTTCATGAAGCTCCTGACAAACAGTTCCTGGGGCCGATGTTGCTTCCAAAGGCAGTTTGGAACTCGGTAGTGAGTGTTGTAACCGAGGGCAGTTTTTTTTTTTTTTTTTTACGCGCTTCAGCCCTCATTTCCGCTTCACAATAACAGCATTTACAGTTGACCAGGGCAGCTCTAGCAGGGCAGGAATTTGACGATAGGTGGCATCCTATGACTGTGCCACGTTGAAAGTCAATGAGCGCCTCAGTAAGGCCATTCTACTGCCAATGTTTGTCTATGGAGATTGCATCGCTGTGTGCTCGATTTTATACACCTGTCAGCAACGGGTGTGGCTGAAATAGCCGAATCAACTAATTTGAAGGGGTGTCCACATACCTTTGTATATATAGTGCATGTTGGAAGGCGTGTGCTGAAAGTTTGGGAAAAATAGGATACAAATGTGATAAAAAATGTTTACCCCCAATTTACTCCACTTCTGTAGAATGACCCATATAGGGAATAGAGTGCCATTTGAGATGCAGAATGTTGGTTGAAACAGGATGGAGGTAGCAGCAGCTTGAATGGAAGATAGATGTTTTCTATCAGTGGTTCTGTGTGTCCCCTGGACTGTGTGTCTTATAACCTGTATCCCTGTCTGTGTCCCCTGTTAGTGGCTTGTGTGATAACCTGATCCAAGACATCATCTACAGCTACCTGGTCCTGCCCAACCGCATCACCATTCCTCTGGTGGGAGAGGCTCAGCTGGCTCAGCTACGCTTCCCAATACCTAAAGTAGGGAGGATTCCCACTCACCACAGAAAGCAAAACACATATTCCACTATATGAAGCCAAGCCTGATAAATGAATCAATGCATTTTTTACTGTTGTTTTGTTATGTTCAAATGCAACCCATCCCTTGTGGCATTATTGAATTCCAATGTTAATGTAATACATGAAATCACTATGATATACAGTATGTATGAACTTAGTGTTTTGTCTCTCTCTCTCTCCTCTAGGGTGTCCTGAGGATTCACTTCCTGGAGGCCCAGGACCTGTTAGGGAAGGATAAGTTCCTGGGGGGCCTGATCAAGGGCAAGTCAGACCCGTACGGTGTCCTTCACATCGGCAACCAGCTGTTCCAGAGCAAGGTGGTCAAGGAGAACATCCATCCCAAGTGGAACGAAGTCTATGAGGTAGAGAACATTTTAAAGTGTCCACAGGGAGGTTCGAGAAGTGTTCTTAGGATGATTCTTATGTCGGCAGTTTGAGAGAGAATGTCTTATTGAAGAAACTGAATGGGACTCTCTTACAATATTGGAGTGGGTGGGTTGTCTGACATTAGATACATACTTACAGTACGTTACCAATATGTTGTCCTGTATGCCACACAGAAGGTCTGTAAATACTGTATGTGTGAATGTGACCCTCAGGCTTTGGTGTATGAGCACTCAGGACCACAGAACCTGGAGATAGAGCTGTTTGATGAGGACACAGACCAGGATGATTTCCTAGGAAGGTTAATGATAGATTCAAATCCTTTGGGGTCCTTCCTCAGCCATCAAAATCACTTAAACATCAAGCGTGACCTCTGCTGTAGCGCATAAAGCTATCATGTGTTAGCCCCTCTCTCCAACGAACTCACAGCATGTGTATATTTCCCTTGCAGTTTACTGATAGATGTGGCTGAGCTTCAGAAGGAACAGAAAGTTGATGAGGTAAAGTTGATTTATTTTGTGACTTCTTTCGTTCTTAATAAAAACACTCAATTGTAAAGACAGTATATGTGATCACCCAGCACAATGTGTTCCATTCCAGTGGTTTGTCATGGAGGAGGTGAACACCGGAAAGCTGCATTTAAAATTAGAGTGGCTGTCTCTGCTCCCCACTCCTGAAAAGCTGGATCAGGTACACCTTTATCTACTCTGCATCCAAAATGGCACCCTATTGCCCATGTAGTGCAATACTTTTGATCAGTTCAAAAGTAGTGCACTATATAGTCTTTCTGAGTGCTACTTTAGATCAGTCTGTATGTTAATGGCCTTTCAGTCCTTCAGCGTTAAGACTTAACATTAATGGGTCTACATATTCCCCTTCTACATCCACGTGAGAGTGAGTAAATGAAACATGCAGATTAGAGGGATAGGTTGGGGAATCCAAGAGTCACGCTGTTTGAACTAGTGCTGTGGTGCTTATTTAACAGCTGTTCCAGTAGTATACTCATAGATCCCTGTAACACCTGATGCTATGGGTGCGGCCCAAATGGTACCTTATTCCCTATACAGTACACTACTTTTGACCAGGGCCTATTGGGCTCCGGTCAAAAGTAATGCACTAAATAGGGAATAGGGTGCCATTTTGGGACACAAACTGCATTTCTGCAGTCCATTATATCAGCTCTGAAGCCAAGAATAGATAACTCACATCATTCTATGTTTGACCAACAGTACAAATTGCACCTCCTACAGTATTGGCTAAAGCGCAGCATTCATTCTTTGTCTCCTATTTACTGCCTCTGTGCCTGTTTGAAGGACCGCTATAACCCTAATACCATTGTACTAAGGGGACAAATACAGTTTGAATTGAGTGACCAACTGTAACTATTGATTATGGTCTGGTCCTCTTCCGCTCTCTCTCTCCTAGGTGCTGACCAGTATTAAGGCTGATAAAGGCCAGGCTAACGATGGCCTGTCGTCTGCCCTTCTGGTGGTCTACCTGGACTCAGCAAGGAACCTTCCAGTAAGTCACTTCACCTGTGGTAAACTCACTGTAAGAATAGGAAGAACCACAACAGCTACTATATCCTTAAGATTGATCATCCGTTCTGCTGTGTACAGTAGCAGAGGTTAAATATCAATCATTTGCCCCATTTTAAACTATAACTTGGGTGGAAAAACGCACTACATTGCATTAACTCAGCACAACTTCTTTAATGCGTTAGTTAGTAGATGGTAATGTCAAGTTTCCTCAAAGGCCATAAAACAAGGTATTATTGTGCCAGTCTACCAGTCATCAGACAGTATGAGCCTCCCAGTTCACCCCAGCTTCTCTCACCTGCCTCCTCTTCCTCCTCTTCTTCTGATTGTTCTCCTGCTTGAACTCCTTCCCTTCCCCCTCATCTCCTCATGATAATGTTAATCTTTATCCTCGTTTCATGTTATTGATCCTCATGATAATGTTAATATTTATCCTCGTGATCATGTAAATATTTATCCTTGTGATCATGTAAATATTTATCCTTGTGATCATGTAAATATTTATCCTCGTGATAATGTTAATATTTTTATCCTTGTGATAATGTTAATGTTTATTCTCTACCTCTCTTCCCTCCGTCTCAACTGGTCACTCACACTAATAGTCTGCCAAAGGGCTACATTATTGTAGCTGAAGTTGATATACTGTTCTATAATACCTGTGAAATCACAGAATTTGTTTTGACTCTTTTTGCATAAATGCATAGGCAAACCCTGCTTCACATGTCTTCTTTTCAGCCTCTTCTTCTTTGCTTTCTTCTCTCCGTTTCCCTCCTCCTCTGAAGAGTGTGTTCGAGGGGAACTTGGGTTCTGGCTACTTAAAAGAGAGGAGAGCTTCGGGCCTAGTCTTTTGTGAGAATACAGCCTCTCTCTATAGGACCTTATTTGTGAGTCCTCTGGTATTTTGCATCCTAGTTATAGTTTTTTTTCCACAGTGTGATTTTTGTTTGTAATTATGACGATTGAAATGAGAGAGAAATTCCAATAAGCATGTTGACTGTCGTATGATTGACTTATGCACGTATAAGTTCTTAATATTTTGCATAAAACATACAGTGAGGCTGTCAGTCATAACTATGAAGCCAGAACTTGAGAAAGATATCGGTGCAAAAGAGCCAGAGGCATGTTAGGAGGCTTGTCTGTAGATTGCTTTCCCTCCATCCTGCTCACCCAGCCATTACCCGCCCGTTAGTGGGTTGTTGCCCCAGCAACAAATGCTCTCTTACCTGTAACACGGGCGTCCTCAGGACACTGACCCTGCCTCGCCTTGTCTCAAACTCCAGACATAACCAGTCATCTCAAAGCATCTCCCGATGCCAGTCTCCTGTTACACATGCCTCCCACACTACTCAGTCCAAAAGCAATGGCATGACTTGTCAAGGCATGTCTGTGTCCCAAATGGCACCCTTTTCATTATATAGGGATTAGTTTGCCATTTGGGAAGGAGTCAGTGACATGACCTGTCAAGCCATGTTAACAATTCTCCAGAGATGTGTAGCTGACAACAAAAATATCATTTTTAACAACAGATAATGAATAACTAATGTGATACAGAATACAAGGATATGCTACGTCCTAAATGAAATGCTTCGCTCTGTGGATGAACTGTATTCATTTAACTGTAGATGTATTTGTTGATAGAAATGATGTTGTCTGTGTTGTACGAAAGTACTCATCAAGAGAATGACTCCATTCCCTTTACCCATAAAGAGATGATAATGTATCTGGAATTCCATAGATGTAGATAAAAAGTACAAACGTGAATATCCCCATTTTTGGTTGGAGGATTCCCAGATTCCGTCCTATTCTTGGAATCCTCCAACTGGGATTTTTAGAAGCCCAAAATTCCTAGGTTAAGTTACTAGAATTTTGCAACCTTACCCCCAATTATTACTCTCTATTCACAAACACCATCTCACTCCTGTTAGTGGACAGCCTTGTCAGGGTTGGAATGGTCCTTCTGTTTTCTCCATAATGAATGCTCCTCTTTATCTCCCATTGGGTTTTTCCTGGGTATGTCGTTGTCAATACTCTTCATGATTTATTAACCTTGTGCTCATCATGTTGTTTTTGTCTCTGTCTCTACCTGTTGCCCTGGCGTCCTGGTTTTGGGGTCGTCTGGTGTGTGGTCTTCATCGTCGCTCCAATCATGATTTAACCTCCTCCTTCTTCCTCCTGCTCCTCCTCCTCCTTGCATGCCCTCTCCTAATAACCAACCTGGTGTGTTCATTCTCTCCTGCCCTGGGGAAAAAGCGCAATCCTTTAGAATTCAACCATGACGGTTTGAAGAAGGCCTCAGTCAGTAAGGCCATCAAGGTAATGTAACAACCGAGCATGCAGAGCCATCCAGACAGACAGACAGAGGAAGACTAAAGGCCCTGTTAAATACTTTTATTAAAAAAAACACCCTTCCTGTAATACATTAAGACTGGTGAAAGCAATGGGGTGGAAGCTATGTTTTCATCTGTGCACTCACTTATAGAATTTAAGGTATTTGAACAGGGCCTAGAAACACACTGCTGTTTCCCCTGTGACCAGAGTTACACTGTAGTACAGGAAGCATGTACAGTACTGTGCTTTTCTATTAGGAAGTGGATTTAGTGAAAAGCAATTAAGTTTACCATTTGGCATCAACTGTATCGATTGATTAGATCCCAGTGAGTAATATTGCTTACAAGTTGTTCCCCACCCATGTATTCCTACAGGACTGCTGCTGGAGCATAAAAAATGCCTTGCAAGTTGATTTGTGTTCCTTGTTTTGTGAAATTAATTATTAACAAACCCCAAACTCTACTAATTGTGTTTGTGGACTAAAACTGCATTCCATGCACTATATTCTAATATTCTGATGTATATAAAAAAATGTGTTGTATGAGATTAATGCACCAAAAAAATATATCTTTATGTAAGCATTTCCTCTCTTCCAATTTCAACTCTATTTCCTGGTGTTATGGGGTTCTTCGATATACATTTATGTAACTTCAATACATCCTGATTTCAAGTCTTTATGCTGCCATATTTATCAATCCACATGTGATCAATCCACATGATTAGTTTTACATAAATCACTTTGAAAATAATCTTTATTTCACAAATATAGAGCATCTTCCTTATAAATACATTTGATTTGAATTATATTGTTGATAATATACCCATTCTACATAATTAAATAAATTATTTAAGCTACAATTCTTAATTGGTGAAACTGCCACGTCAGTTTGGGATATTCCAACACCAAAGAAAAACTGCAAACGACGAACACCTATTGTTTTTTTTTAGCTCAGACATCATTGCATGTGTGATAGAACAGCAGAATATCTACTGCAATTTTTTTCTACCATGCTGCTGGACACACTTCTGCATTTCATCAATAAAACAAAAACTGTAACAAAGGCACTGAGGGGCGAACAGTGGCGCTGTTTCCCCAATTGCGGAATCGATCTTTAAGTGATTAGGTATTTAAATACTGAACTTGATACTAGGCTAAGGTGATACAGTAGTACCTATGAAGTTAACATCTCACAGGGCTAGAGGTTATTATGTGTTTTATACCTGTTCTTGTTTCACAGTCTGGTAAGAAAGTGAGCAGCGTCCCGAGTCCCTTTGTACAATTCACAGTCGGCCACAAAACCTATGAGAGTAAGGTAAGCTCGAGCAAAATAACACATTTTTTTAGATCCTACATTTGTATGTTACATTCAGTTGTAAAAATACTTGAAAGTACTACTTAAGTATTTTGGGTATCTGTACTGTACTTTACTATTTATATTTTTGACAACTTTTACTTCACTACATTCTTAAAATCTCTTGAGGATCTGCCCCTTTTTTCAATTTTCTCCTAAATTGACATACCCAAATCTAACTGCCTGTAGCTCAGGCATTGAAGCAAGGATATGCATGTTCTTGATTTGAAAGGAAAAACTTTGAAGTTTGTGGAAATGTGAAATTAATGAAGGAGAATATAACACATTAGATCTGTTAAAGAAAATACAAAGACATTTTTTTTTTGGTACCATCTTTGAAATGCAAGAGAAAGGCTGTTTTGTATTATTCCAGCCCAGGCTCAATTTAGATTTTGGCCACTAGATGGCAGCAGTGTATGTGCAAAGTTTTAGACTGATCCAATGAACCATTGTATTTCTGTTAAAAATGTTGTATCAAGACTGCCCAAATGTGCCTAATTGGTTTATTAATAACTTTTCAAGTTCATAACTATGCATTCTCCTCAAACAATAGCGTGGTATTATTTCACTGTAATAGCTACTCTAAATTGGACAGTTCATTTAGATTAACAAGAGTTTAAGCTTTCTGCCAATATCCGATATGTCTATGTCCTGGAAAATGTTCTTGTTACTGACAACCTCATGCTAATCGCATTAGCCTATGTTAGACACCCAAAAATACATAAGTATATTTAAAACCAAATACTTTTAGACTTTTACTCAAGTAGTATTTTACCGGGTGACTGTCACTTTTTTACTTGAGTAATTTTCTATTAAGGTATCTTTACTTTTACTCAAGTATGACAGTTGGGAACTTTTTCTACCACTGGTTACATTAACCATATAAAATAGAGGTATTTCCAGTGCAATGTGAATAGAATATGTCCTTGCTGATATACAGTCTCTAACATTATCCTCCTTCCCTAACCAGACGAGGTATAAGACCAACGAGCCTGTATGGGAAGAGGCGTTTACTTTCCTCATCCACAACCCCAAATGCCAAGAGCTGGAGGTCGAGGTACATAAGCATGCTTTCCCTCCTGAGTGACATCAACATGTCAGCTATTTAGTATGGCTTTTGTGTCTGATTTGATCTCTGTGGCTATGATGTGAGATGGAGTTGATTTTGTCTGCTGTTTTAAATCACGCTCATCAATGATTTTACTGTTTTAAGACATCTTTGCCTCTAGTTTGCCTCATTTAATTGTTTTGCTGTGAAGTTTGATGCAATTTGTGCTGTGATTGTGTGTCCCATTTCCTCTCCTCAGGTGAAGGATGAGAAACATGAGTGTTCCCTGGGGACTCTGAACCTGCCCCTGGTCCGTCTCCTAGAGGCTGAGGACATGACACTACACCAGCGCTTCCCTCTCAAGAACTCTGGGCCCAGCTGCACCCTCAAGATAAAGATTGCACTGAGGGTAAGGGTCTGAATAGGGCTCTTTTACATTGTCTATGTCCCAAATTAGCACCCTATTCCCTATGATGCGCTTCTTTTGTCCAGGGCCCATGCAGAGAATAGGTTGCCATTTGGTACGTAGTCATATTCACACTGCTAAATGTTTAACCTGACTGCAATTATTTTACATTTTTGCTTAAAAATAAGAAACGATACATTCTTCAATAAAGACAAGCAATGTGTATCGTATGATTATTTTTAACCCTCTCCAACCTCTATGTCCCACTTGTGCAGGTTCTGTGTCTGGAGAAGCTGATAGCATCAGACCAGACGTCCTCGGTGCAGGTTCGTAAGGCTAGCACTAGTAACCCCATCCCCATGAAGACACCGTCAGTCTCCGAACCCCCCAACCCTGTCCCTGTCTTGGACCTCCCCAGCTCTGTGGCCGCCTCCACCCAGGAGCTCCACAGGAGAGGGGGGGATGACGAGCCCTACTCAGGGGGACCGGTAGGCATCGGCCTGGCCGACGCAGGTAGGAGCACCTCCAACCTGGCCATCTCTGGCTCTCAGAAACACCTGGCCCACAGGGGGTCAACCCCCAGCATCGCCTCAGACATCTCCAACCCCTACGCCACACAGGAGCTCCAGCAGAGGCTGAGAGAGCTGCAGAAGTAAGAATGCAGAAACCAAGCACACACAAAAACACATTGATACACGCAGGCATGTGCACATACACAACACATTGTGACATAATTAAAGCATAAAATACAGATTTATTGACTAACCTGCAGATTATATTACAGACCTAATGTGATCAGAACAAAGAGACTAATGTGTGTGTCTCTGTCCATAGTGGCTCAGCCAGTCATTTCCCCCTGGGTGAAGTGCAGTTGACTGTCAGACACAGCTCTCAGAGGAACAAGCTCATCGTGGTGGTGCACACCTGTCGGTAAGAGACATGACGGGAGATTTAGGTCGAGTCCCAAATGGCACCATATTCCCTTTATAGTGCCCTACTTTAGACCAGGGCCCATAGTGCTCTGGTCAAAATAGGTGCACTATATAGGGAATAGGGTGCCATTTGGGACACACACAGGACTGTAGCATGCAGGACTATAGTTAGTCTATACACTAAGTATTGGACAAGGCGTCGTTTGTATCAGCTGTATCCACTCTATTTTAAATGTACAGTACAAGCTTTTTTTTATTTGATCACATAATTAATGCTCAATAGTTTTGATAGTTGTTTTCTGTTAACTCAAAGGATGTGATCCAGCTAACTTAATTGTGTCAAACTACTCAGTTCGCAATAGGACATTGATTTACACTTCAGACTCCAGGAGGGCACATGTAATGAGATGACTGATGAGCTACAGTAGCTGCCCTGAATGGATCTATTCTATCCCTGGATAGTCCACGTTATCAGTCTGTCCCGCTCTATTTCTGTGTTTTCATGTCTCTCTCTCCCCACAGAAACCTGATTGCGTTCACAGATCACTTGTCAGATCCATACGTGCGACTCTATCTTTTACCTGACAAGCGAAGGTCTGGGAGGAGGAAAACCCACACGCACAAGAAGACACTGAACCCTGTCTACGACCAGATGTAAGTTTTGACATTCCTCTTTACTACTCGTACCATCAGACATCAATGGATTTACTGGTGGTGTACTGGTATTCATTGTGTAATTGTGTTTGTGTGTGTGGTCAGATTTGAGTTCAGTGTGTCGATCGTGGAGCTACACAGGAGGACTCTGGACGTGGCGGTAAAGAACGGAGGAAATATCTTCTCCAAACACAAAGGGCTGCTGGGGAAGGTAAGACTGGACCTGTCCTCTTACAACAGCACTGTGTCCATTATTGCATGACATAACTGTGACTTCACATTATTGCTGATTCACAGTGAAACTTTGCAATCACTTTTTCTAATTTACCTGTCCATGTCTCACCCTTCATTCTTCATATCATGTCATCCTGACAGGTTCTAGTGGATCTGACTTACGAGGATATCGCAAAAGGATGGACACAATGGTTAGTGAAAATAACTGAAAAATGCAGTCATGTTTATTTGCTCTCATCACACCATTTGAGGTACAAAGAATTAAGCGTAGTTAATGTAAATGTGTGTTTGTTATTCCTGCTTTATAACAATGTGTCTGTCTTTGCCACTAGGTATGAGTTGAGTGAGGATGGTCTGAAAAAACCTCTTCAGCAGCTATAGACTACACCATGAGAGTTAGAGGAGGACCTAACCAAGTCTTCAACCATGTATCATTGCCACTAGAGTCTGCATGTGTCAAGCATCTCAGAGTAGTGCTGATTTAGGATCAGTTTGGCCTTTTAGATCAGAATAAATAAGATAATATGGACATGAATCCATAATAAATAAGATTACATAGACAGGGGGGACATGATCGTAGATCAGCACTCCTACTCTGAGACACATGATACATACAGCCCAAATCTTTTACAAACGTAACTGCCTTTTCCATACAGTTGCTTTTAAGCCCGTGGGCAAATCTTCTATTTGTTTTCCCTTTTTTAATTACGGTTATTATTATTTACATGACTCGCAATTGTAAAAAAAAAGCTTTTGATATTCATTTATACACATCAGTTGCATCGTTATCGCTACCCACTTAGAAACTCTCCAATGCAATAGTAAGAAAGGGAGTATGTGGTGTTAAAATGAATGAAAAAAGAATTCCATATTTAAAGAGGAAAAATGAATGAAAAAAGAATTCCATATTTAAAGAGGAAATTTTGAGGACCGTAACAAAATATCTATTTTCTTGCTACGGCTGTGACAGCAGGTTCAACCGCCTTGGTTTATGTGGGGAATGTACAACATATATGTACAATGACAATGAGGACTAAAGATGAGGTTTATTATAGTGTTAGTAGAGGGAGGTTTCGCTTGGTCAAAATTAACATTTCATTTTTATAATTAAACAAACTACATATAAACTCTACAATCTAAAAATATGAACTTTGTCAGAGCATGGCGCTACAAGTTGACAGTCTCCCCTCTAAGTTATATAGTGCACCTAGTACAGTACTTGGCCACCAAAGACACAAGTGTTTCATTTTATTGCCTACATGGGGTTTTAACTAAGCCAAATATGTATGCATGTTTGCACAGTATTTGTTTCCTTATTTAAAGTCTTTCAAAGCATAGTGTTTAGGAACAGTAATAATAACACAACTTGCTCTAGTTAACCTCACAGGAATATTCCAGCCTTCTTCAAGTCATTGTGGCTTATGATAATTGATTTTCCAACTCTGAAATCAGGACAGATCAATTATGTATGGTTGGTGAAATATATGTATCATGTTTGTGATCAATAAATATACCAGTCTTAATTCTGTTTTTGTATTACGAACACATTTCAGCATGCATATCTTAGTCAAAGCTTATCTTTAATGCAATCGCTTGCAAAAAAAAACACATGATAAGGATTAAGGAATTGTTTTGGTTTACGTTGTGGGTATGACCATATTGTATCCGGTTACCACATTAATGATGCATATTAATGGAGAACATTTTAGATTGTACCATGTTTAGACTGTACCATAGTGGCGTGTAACCTAATGTATTAGTTATGATTTGTGTTCTCAAACCTCTGTCCTTTTTTAAACTAGTTGGATGCCTACCTATGTGTAAGCCATCAAATGAAAACGGTCTCTGAAGTCAAGTTCCTATCCTCTTGTTCTGAACTGGTTTGCCTTCTCCATGTACTTTATTTATCTTGTGCCTTAAATCCACAAATATTAAGATATTTTAAAGTATAAAGAAGCTGTTACGGTTTCCATGTTTGAGAATTTCTACTTATGTCTTTTAAATAATAAAGAGCTTTTGCTGTATGCACAGCAATACGCTGTATATTACTTTGACTCCATGGATTTCATTCTAATGTACCACTTATCAAACGTTATTGCGCTGATTTTGCACAAATGCTTGTTTTCATTTATTTTAATGTTTCTTGTTTTCATTCATTTAATCGTATTCGTTTTGTTTTCATCAAATCAATGTAGGTGTATTGATGCCATCTTGTGGGCCCTTTTAATAATACGAGCGTGCTCACTGCAAACGATGCCGTGTTCATGTCTCGTCGGGAACTCGGGACCTCCTAGTTAGTTTAACGTAAGTTATTTGCTTGGAGCTTCCTATTGGTGGATTCTGATACTTCCCAAGTGGGAAACTCTGCTATCATGTGTTGCGTTTAGACAGGCAACCCAATTCTGATATTTTTTCTTTAACTGGAAAGAGCTGCTTTGAAAAGATCAGATGTGATTGGTCAAAGATCAATTCGTGGGGAACAAATTGCAGAGTTGTGGTCCTGTGTAAACGTAGCGCTCTTTCTACAATGAGTAAGTAAGTAATATATTTCCAAGTTTCCGATACGATGTGAACACATGAGTCACAAGCGCCTTCAAAAATACGTAATGTGCAAACATTTTGAGGGATAGTTATTTGTAAATGGTGTGTCGGTGTGCTCACGATGACTGACTCCCTGATTGGATGAGTCAAACATTGACGCATTTGTATGACCTTGGTTTACCTTTAGTTATCTGGTTATTCATTTCAGGGAGATATATGTATCAGTCAACTCAAACCACCTGACTGTTCTCCATTCCCACATTCCTCAGCTCTCTCTTTTCAAAGTCTACAGTAGGTCTTCTAACCGAGGTAACGTTATTCATCTTCATAGTCATGGCATGCTTGATTCAATAGCTATTGACGAGAGAAAACACATCTGCCGAATATCTTATATAAAACTAACTTGACCTTGGTCTTCTACAGAATTAAGGTCTCAAATTGAAGAGGATACAAAGGCAGGACGCGCGAATAACAGATGTGACGATGTGTTATTGCATGATAGAGAGGGAACCTATGAGCTGCCACGGAACGATGATGGGGTGTCACACCCTGAGCTTAGGGTATGAGAGGGTGAGTCATGCTAGAAAGGTATATCTAATGTTCAAAGGGATTTCCTGGAACAAATGCTGTTCATTTGGGATTTTCTTCACGTGCCCTCATAGTATACATGCAGTAGGCCAACTGGTTATACTTCCTATAGTACATCAGGTCCTTTAAAATTCAAGTCCTGGAGGGCCAAAACACTTACGTTTTTTTTCTACCTGGTAGTTAATTGCAATCACCTGGTGTCCCAGGCCTGAATTAGTCCCTGATTAGACGGAGAGGATGAAAACCAGAAGTGTTTCTGCCCTTCAGGACCGACATTGAACTGCCCTGTCCTACATTATAACAGAAGGCGCATATTGGCAATTGGCACATATTAATTCGTCTGTTCAATACTTTTCAGGAACATTTTACAAAGTGAAACAGTCTAGGTTACTTAGTACAGTACCAAACTACAATCATAATATCACTATTTTTATTATCAGTGAACATCTTCTATTGACATGTGCCTCTTATAATTGGTTAAAGACATTTAGGTAGGCTGTGTTATGGTGTACGCGCAGGTGCGCTTCTGCTTGGCGTCAGCTAGGAGGGGCCAATGCTTGTCTGTTCATAGTGCTGATCATCGTAGTGAGACTTACTGCAGGAGCCGAGACCAATGGAGCTGCCTGAATCGTCCTGCATCCTCCCCATACCTTCCAACCTCCATCTCTCTCCCTGATTCTGTCTCTCCTCTCTCCTTTCATAAAACGAAACGAAACCATAGACATGGATTGTTAACTACCGCATGTGTGTCATGGATCAAGAATGAGAAACATGGATTCGATTTACATTATTCTCGTCCTCCTTGCTCCCCAACCCTATTTGTTAGCTTCTGCAGACAGGAAATTCGGTGAGTAGCCTACATTTATTTATCTGAAGGATCATAATGATCCCATACTGTATCAGCTGCCAGGAGACGCACATACGGTTATTTTGGGTCTGTCAATATTTTATTGGTCATTAGGCAGCTGGGAAAGGCGCGGAATAGCCTACTGTACGACTGCAGCTCTTGTTTAAGAGGCTAACAGCTATATCTATAATATGGGGGGAGGGGGGGTTCGGTGTAATATAGAAAAATGTGCAATAAATAGGCTATGATGTAGGCCTATATTATTGTTTAGACATGTTGTTTGCATGTACGTCTTTAACATGTGCAAGCTAAAACGCACCTATCAATATATCAATGTCAAGTGTTTGCTACTTTTAACGATTACTATTTTAATAGCTACTGAGTAGCCTAACTGTTTTCTAATGGAATAAATACCATTATTTAGGATACAGCATAGCTATTTTGCTGGGAGAAATAGCAGAGAATCACGTTAGGCCACCGTGGTGCGTTTGCTGTCTAATGTCTTTCTATCACGAAGATGGTGAGAGTCAGTGAGGAAAAAGCTGTGGTAGTATCCGAGGCAACATGCCTGCTATGGCGACCATGAAGGGTAGCTATACTCATTAGGAGGAAAACCAAAACATTATTAGGCTCCAATCCTTCCAAAACCCATTAGTTTGTAGCCATATCTATGATTAAACAGAGACGCATTTTAAGAAGAGAGATGTAAAGAAATCCGATTTTAAAACGCCTCCTCCTTTTAGTGTTAGGCTATGGGTGGACCATTTGTTATATAGTTTAAATGCTTTATTTTTTTTTACTTACATAGGCTACTATTCTGTATAGGCTATGTAATGCAATACTCAGGCCTTAGAAACCATATTTTTCACATCAAACCGTGTCATATCAAACAATGATTTCCCTTTATTTAAATTTCAGTTGTTCACCTTTCAATTTAATGTTGTAACCTCATAAAAAATGTCATTGCATTTATGATAACTGCCACCATGCTAGAGTGTGGATTCTTCATTGACTTTGATAACTTGCCCTTGTTTGACACACAATAATTCAGGGAATTGTTATAAATACTATATTGTAAAGAGCAAGTACAGTAATAGCATACTGTGTTAGAAAAGTTGTTAAGAAATATATACACAATGCCATGGACTAATCTGCAACACTTAACATTATGCATCTGATTACACCTGTGTAATAACGCTATTATTACCATATTAATATTGTATAAACATGTTGTAGCCTTGTAGCCATGTAGCCTAGTAATTACAGTGTTACTGCACATGTACAAGAGCAGCCTTTGTATCACCAGGTCACTCTAGCTGTTCTACCCTCCATAGCATTTACTCTATTATGAACCGTATTGTACAGTACACTGCCTTGCCTGTATCACTTCCCAGTGGTTTTATTGCATGGGATGTAGGGCCGTTTTCCAAGACACAGATTAAGTCTAGTCCTGGCCTAAAAACCCCTTTCATAGAGAATCTCCATTGAGTCTGCCTTTTAGTCTAGGTTTTAGGGTCAGGGAAAGAGCCCCATAATGTTCAAAATGTTATTTTTGGTTGCAGTTAATGGAGTGGTCGGTCTGCCAGCACACTCAGAGGAGAACAATAATACGCTGATTTAAAAGCTCCTGTGTTTATTTTTGGACGCCTATGCTCCACTGGCTGAGTCACTTTCACTTCTTGCGTCAGTTGATTAAAAGCATTTCTTAATTGGCTGTAGTGTCACTTATGTGTGATTGCTGATTTACAATCAGATGAAGAGGCCTACTGTTAAACTAAACCTATGTTGTTGTGTTGCTTCTTTAAGTAATGAGTTTTTTCCTGGATTGGTGGCTTAAGTTGAAAGCATACTTGGATCAATTCCCCAATAACAGTAAGGAGAAAGAAGAGAGGGCATTATCATCCCCACTGTAGCTATAGTGACTGGGAACCAACAGCCTACAGAGATGTAACTTGTCTGAGTACAGGGTTAAACTGGAAGGTGAAAAACAATCAACTTTCAATGGGTCAATTTAGAGGGGTACACAGATAGTGGTTTGGAATAGCAGTCCTGAAATTTGCTCCATTGTTTGTGGACCTTGACAGAACTACCGTGGAAAATAACCGTTTCAATCAGGAGGTGTGCTCACACAAAGCTCCTTAAATTGATAGTAATCTCTGTGTGTTCATGGTGCCTGACTAACTGCCCCCTGTAACACCCTCCTGCTCTCATCTCCTCCTCTCACATCCTGAGACTGACTGCCTGATCCAAAGCTACAGCATTGGTCCACCAGACTGGAGCATGGACACGATACACAAAGCTTTTCTCAATCCTCTGAAGTCTCAGCCAAAGCTTGTATCCACTGTTCACTTTTCTTGATCTCAAGGCACATTTATTCCCTTTTGCGTTCAGTTTTTAGTTGTTTGGTTTATGGATATTAAGCATTTCAACTCAATATTATTGGCATTAAATTGGCTCCATATATAACACTACCTCAGGAATTGGTAAAAGGCCTATCTCAATAGGTACGGGCTTTTTCATATTGCTCAGACTGTTCTGCAGCTTTGGTATTTCATGAGGACAGTCTGTTGATATGCTGTGACGGGGTCATATCAGGGTATATTTTCCTGTCCATGTAGTTTCCCTGTATACACTGCAGCCAGGTGATGTCAGCCTCGATAGTCGTCAGTCGTGCCATATGCAACTGAACAATCAGTAAAGATGTTAATGACGGTTTCTATGGACACGGGTGCACAGGCATGCATGGGAAGACCTTTTCCGAGGCCTTGGTGAGCTAATGATTGCAATATTTGATTTGGTTTCCCTCTATTCTAAGTATTTCTAGTCAGGCCGATGGGTTAAGTTATTTGGAGTGTGTGACTCCATTTCCACAAAGATAATAACTTTAAACTTATGGACTGCATCCCAAATGGCACTCTATTTTAAGGGAATACAGTGCCATTTGGGAAGTGGACTTGGACTCTTGTTTGTTAGAGAGATAACAGGTTGAAAGGGTTATGCTGCTTGGCAGCGTTTAAGCCAGGGTAAGGACAGTGCTCTTTGCACACAGGGTGAAGTTGATTGAAAAATCCATCCCCTATTACCAGTTGTTATTTGTCTGGTGTTCCGCCCACAACCTATTTCACACTCCACAGGCATATGGCCATAAAACCCACAGAGCAAAGCTCAGAAGGACACAAATACCCAATTCACATTGGTTTCTATGTTTCTATGTGTTGCTCTGTTTGTAATACGTTATTTGGCATGTTAAAGATTCACTCTCAAACTTTTGTATAATTTCAGCCAGTAGTTTTGAAAGTGGTGTTCACGAGCCAAAACAGATCCCCGTTGTTTGTATACTACGTCATCCAATTTGTGTGATATTGTAATGAACGTCGTCGGGAGAAGGAGAAGAGGACCAAGGTGCAGCGTGGTAAGTGTCCATAATACTTTTAATAAATACGAACACTAGAACAAAAACAACAAAGCGACAAACGAACTGTTCTGCAAGGTACAATACACAAAACAGAAAACAACTACCCACCAACACAGGTGGGAACAGGCTACCTAAGTATGGTTCTCAATCAGAGACAACGATTGACAGCTGCCTCTGATTGGGAACCATACCAGGCCAAACACATAGAAACGGACAACATAGAACAAAACATAGAATGCCCACCCCAACTCATGCCCTGACCAACCAAAATAGAGACATAAAAAGGATCTCTAAGGTCAGGGCGTGACAGATATGTTAAGAATTTAGCAATTTATATGATAGGTTACTAATCAAATTCGTGCAATATGTTACACATTTCTTGTGCATAAGATCCTAGAGTGCATCTTTAAATTGTATTACAAAGACCACCACAAACAATCTGTGACCAGAGAGAGTAAAACCCATGCAGCTGTGCATTTCAAAATAACACAAAAATAGGATGAAACTATAGGTAGTAACATGCTGTACAGTAGAGCGTATGTCTGTCTCTGAAATATTGTACGGTAACATCTTACTGTATGTGTTCAGAGCCAAAATAGGGCCATGTTAAAAACAAGAGAAAATGTAACAGGAACTGACATGGGTTGTAAACAAGGGCACACCTCAGGGAAAAGGATGGCTACTTGTCACGTTCCTGACCTGTTTTTCCTTTGTTTAGCTTTGTTTAGTTGGTCAGGATGTGAGCTGGGTGGGCAGTCTATGTTATTTGTTTCTTGTTTAGGTTCATTGGTTAATTAGCCTTATATGGTTCTCAATCAGGGGCAGGTGTTTGACGTTTCCTCTGATTGAGAACCATGTTAAGGTAGGCTGTTCACACCGTTTGTTTGTGGGTGATTGTCTTCCGTGTCAGTGTATGTACCACACGGGACTGTTTCGTTTGTTTAGTCTGTTCCTGTTCGTGCGTTCTTCGTGTTTTGTAAGTTCTCATGTTTAGGTCGGTCTACGTCGTTTTGTTATTTTGTAATTTATCAAGTGTGCTTCGTGTTCGTCTTGTTTGAATAAATTCATCATGTATTCCACACAAGCTGTGTTTTGGTCCGATCCCTGCTCCTCAGACGAGGAGGAGAACAGTCGTTACAGAATCACCCACCAACAAAGGACCAAGCAGCGTGGGAAAAAGCAGCAGCAGCGATCACAGGATTTCTGGACATGGGAGGAAATAATGGACGGTAAAGGACCCTGGGCACAACCTGGAGAATATTGCCGCCCTCGTGAAGAGCTGGAGGCAGCTAAAGCCGAGAGGCGGTGGTATGAGGAGGCAGCACGGAGGCGATGCTGGAAGCCTGTGAGTCAAGCCCTAAAATGTATTGGGGGGGGGGGGGGGGGGCTAAAGGGTAGTGTGGCGAAGTCAGGTAGGAGACCTACGCCAACTTCCCGATCTTACCGTGGAGAGCGAGAGTACGGGCAGACACCGTGTTATGCGGTAAAGCGCACGGTGTCTCCTGTACGTGTGCTTAGCCCAGTGCGGGTTATTCCACCTCCCCGCACTGGCAGGGCTAGATTGAGCATTGAGCCAGGTGCCATGAAGCCGGCTCAACGCGTCTGGTCTCCAGTGCGTCTCCTCGGGCCGGCATACATGGCACCAGCCTTACGCATGGTGTCCCCGGTTCGCCAACACAGCCCAGTGCGGGTTATTCCACCTCCCCGCACTGGTCGGGCTACGGGGAGCATACAACCAGGTAAGGTTGGGCAGGCTCGATGCTCAAGGGAGCCAGTACGCCTGCACGGTCCGGTATATCCGGCGCCACCTCCCCGCCCCAGCCCAGTACCACCAGTGCCAACACCACGCACCAGGCTTCCAGTGTGTCTCCAGAGCCCTGTTCCTCCTCGACGCACTCGCCCTGTGGTGCGTGTCTCCAGCCCAGTACCACCAGTTCCGGCACCACGCACCAAGCCTCCTGTGCGTCTCCAGAGTCCTGTGCGCCCTGTTGCTGCTCCCCGCACTAGCCTTAAGGTGCGTGTCCTTAGCCCGGTACCACCAGTTCCGGCACCACGCACCAGGCCTACTGTGCGCCTCAGCCGGCCAGAGTCTGCCGTCTGCCCAGTGCCGCCTGCACTGCCCGTCTGCCCAGAGCCGCCTGTGCTATCCGTCTGTCCCGAGCCGTCAGAGCTGCCCGTCTGTCCCGAGCCGTCAGAGCTGCCCGTCTGTCCCGAGCCGTCAGAGCTGCCCGTCTGTCCCGAGCCGTCAGAGCTGCCCGTCTGTCCCGAGCCGTCAGAGCTGCCCGTCTGTCCCGAGCCGTCAGAGCTGCCCGTCTGTCCCGAGCCGTCAGAGCTGCCCGTCTGTCCCGAGCCTTCAAAGCCGCCCGTCTGTCCCGAGCCTTCAAAGCCGCCCGTCTGTCCCGAGCCTTCAAAGCCGTCCGTCAGTCAGGAGCCGCTAGAGCCGTCCGCCAGACAGGAGCCGCTAGAGCCGTCCGCCAGACAGGAGCCGCCAGAGCCGTCAGCCAGCCAGGAGCTGCCAGAGCCGCCAGCCAGCCAGGAGCTGCCAGAGCCGCCAGCCAGCCAGGATCTGCCAGAGCCGCCAGCCAGCCAGGATCTGCCAGAGCCGCCCGTCAGCCAGGGTCTGCCAGAGCCGCCCGCCAGCCAGGATCTGCCCCTCAGTCCGGTGCTACCCCTTGGTTCAGTGGGGTGGATATGGAGGGTGGTTGTGGTTAGGAGGCCACGGGGGCGATTAAGGAGGCGGGAAAAAACATTGTTTAAGTGGGGTCCACGTCCCGCGCCAGAGCCGCCACCGCGGACAGACGCCCACCCAGACCCTCCCCTAGAGTTTTAGGTGGTGCGCCCGGAGTTCGCACCTTAAGGGGGGGGTTCTGTCACGTTCCTGACCTGTTTTTTCTTTGTTTAGCTTTGTTTAGTTGGTCAGGACGTGAGCTGGGTGGGCAGTCTATGTTATTTGTTTCTTGTTTAGGTTCATTGGTTAATTAGCCTTATATGGTTCTCAATCAGGGGCAGGTGTTTGACGTTTCCTCTGATTGAGAACCATGTTAAGGTAGGCTGTTCACACCGTTTGTTTGTGGGTGATTGTCTTCCGTGTCAGTGTATGTACCACACGGGACTGTTTCGTTTGTTTAGTCTGTTCCTGTTCGTGCGTTCTTCGTGTTTTGTAAGTTCTCATGTTCAGGTCGGTCTACGTCGTTTTGTAATTTATCAAGTGTGCTTCGTGTTCGTCTTGTTTGAATAAATTCATCATGTATTCCACACAAGCTGCGTTTTGGTCCGATCCCTGCTCCTCCTCAGTCGAGGAGGAGAACAGTCGTTACACTACTATTAATAATTCTCTTTACAATAAGGGGTGGACATGAATGCAATGACAAACTAAATGTCTAGTGACAAATATAATGGAGAGGAGGGGGGGGGCGGAGGGGGAGGGCGTTACTGTTGTCTTTGTTTGATCTGCCTTGAATCGCAACAGCAGATATAGTTACAGGGGCGTACCGCAGAGCAGTTACCACAATGGTTACAGCTCCCCCTTACAGAAAAACCACATGTGGAGAATCACATCATTTCACATGTGGAAAATAACATGACATTTCACGTGAAACTTCACATGTGATCACATATTTTAACATGTGTAGTTTCATGTTTTCACATGTTATTTCACATGTTGTCACATGTTATCACATTAACTTCACATAAGATCCTGTGTTTCGTGAAAGTCATGTGGTTTTTCCTTAAGGGCATACTTTACCCTCTGGCGCTCTCCCTGTTCACTCCCTACACAGGTCTTATCAAGGTTGACAGTCAGTGGAAATATAGATGTGTTTATCAGTTATGACAGTAATGTGCACAGTATGACTTGTGGCAGCTTTTTTAATATAACTTTGTTTGGTAAAATATTCAGCAGCATCCAGAAATATTATTTGATCTCTTGATTAGCCTCTGTGTGTTCTGTAGGTGTAGCCATGGTGTGGCTACGCTCTTTCAGTCTTCAATAATTATTTAAGCTAATGTTGACAGTCAAGGAACACAGACACAGAATATATAGACACAGTGTATACGTCTGACAATGTCAATCTACAGGCAGCAGCCATTTGAGCAACAACGGCTGTAACGTATACGCTAGGAGTCAGGAAGCAGGTGCAAAAGGTGAGTTTAATAAGGAGATAAAGCAGATGAACAAAACAGGAGAAGCATACTGAAAGGGAAGAAAACCAATACTGCCTGAAGACTGAGGATGCTAAGGGCTAAATAAAGGGGAAGTAATCTAGGTAATGATGAAGTCCAGATGTGTGTAATGATGGTTGCCAGTTGTGCGTAATGTGGGTTGCCAAGACCAATGGTTAGTAGACCAGCACCGGAGAGAGGGAACGGGAGTAGGCGTGACAACTGTCAGTATATTGGGATGAGATCTTTAATGCACCTATAAGATACCAATAAACTTAGAGACATTTATCTGTCTTTTACACAGAGATCTAATTTTCCAGATGTACAAACTTTATTCCTTTGGAAGTAAAGAGCAAATCCAAGACAGCCATGTGGAAAACCACCCACAGTTTTGTTAAATTATTAATTTGTCAGAATTCCTTTTTTAGTAGCTTCATCCTTCCCTTGTGTGTGCCTATACAAATAACATCTTGGTAATACTTTACTTAGTGTTGATATGTAGCATTCATAAAGCAGTCATAAAGCCTTTATATGCATGGCATATAGAGTCATAATGCCCTATATCACCACTCTAAGTAAAAAGTCTTGATGTTATCAGCCTCACATTCAACTTCAGCTATCACTTAGTTTCCCCCAAGGTTACCTCTAGGCTCATTAGGTTGATCAGTATGCCAGGCACACTCTTCTCTTGATGTTTGGTTTTGGTGCTGTGGCCTTCTGAGAAGCTTCTATTTTGCCTACACACTACCAGCTCACTCCCAGACACAGGAAGGAGCAGAGTAAAGCAGACTCCTTTATCAGTAGCAGGGCCACGATGGCAGGAGTTTGAGTCTGTCTGTCTGTGTCTGACTAAGAATGAGTACGTGGGTCCCTTCTTAAAAGTTCACCCAAAATCTTTCAAACTCAACTTCAAAAGTACGCTATTTTTCAATATGTTAAAAAATGTCAGATTTTGAAAAATGTCAATTTCAAAGACACACATACAATTTTTTGTCAGTATTGCTAGCATGTGTAATGCAGTCATATGAGCACCACGGCTGTATAAACCACTACAGAAGGTGGTGACTTATGTGTGATGCACAGCACACGTTGTGTTTTCGCTCTCCATCATGTCAGAGTGCTAATTGGCCACGCCTCTCTGCCTGGGGTGTCCTGTGTGGGTGTCCTATGGAGTGTGTCACCAGTGGTGCTGCTGTGGTATGACAGCAATGTGACATATTGAGCCCAAAACACCCCCAGAAACACTGCAGGGGATGGTGGGTGGGCTGGCTGTGTGTACTGTAAACCCAGGCCCTGACCCTTTCCTCAGCCCGCATCCGAGGACCACATGCTGTGACAAGACTGCTTTATATAGCATATTATCCTAGACTGGCTCCCAAATGGCACCCTGTTCTCATAGGGGTCTGGTCAAAAGTAGTGCACTACATAGGGAATAGGGTGCCATTTGGTTCAGCAGCTCCCGACCGCAATAAACAGTGTATCTTCCTAAATCCCTTATGATGAAAAAATGTGTTTAGGAACCACTAGGGAGAAAAGGAATCACTAAAAACCTAGAGATAACAAAACAATTATTTATATAAACTTGAGGAAGGTGGATCCATGCAGCCGCCCACATCCCACCCCCACTCCGTATAGCTGCTGTGGCCCCGGCCTGAGACCGATTTGATACTGCAGTTCAATTGGATATATGGACAGGGTTATAAATCGTGTCCTCTTAGTGAGGGTAAGGGGTTGTCAAATGGAGAGAACTTTGTGCCCTGTTAGGCCTGCTCTTCTCCTGGCTGTCCTCCTCTCCCCTCCTCTCCTATCCCCCCTTCTCTCTTCTCCCCTTCTCATGTCCTCTCCCTCTCCACTCCTCTAGCTGTATGTATGGTACAAAGATGTGTATTAAATGGCCTAAGGGCAGTGTGTTCTGTCAGATCCCTGTTAAGCAGAAATGTCAGTTACGACCGGTTGCCGCTGCCGGAGCACCTAGTGAGATGGATACAGAAACAGCATCCCCCAGCAGCCTGCTCCTCTGTGTTGATGGATCACCCTGGAACACTGTGTTCTGTGTCCCAAATGGAACCCTATTCCCTATTTAGTGCACTACTTTTTTGACCAGGGCCCATATGGTTCTGGTCAATCATTGTGCACTATGTAGGGAATAGGGTGCCATTTGGGAAACAGTCTGTGTTTTACGACTGGCCTAAATGTTAACTTAGAATAATGGCCCCGTGGCTGTGCTGTTTATCTGCTGTAGCTGTGAAACGCAGTGCTGCATGACATTGTAATCCATGACGCCTCGCCCACGCAGGAAGTGGGATATTATATTGTATATCTCTGCTCTTTTTTATAGATTCAGATATAGCCTATAGAATAGCTCAATCTATAAAAAGCTGAGATGTACAATACATGTATGTACAGTAGGCTATTGTTGATGGGTCTTAGGATAGCATGATATTATAAAGTTGCAATGTACAAATTGTTCTCTCCTCTTTTCCAACAGGTTGTCTGTTTGAGAAGGAGTTATGCACACCATACGAGATCTGTGTCAACGGTAAGCCATTTTCATTTCATTCAGATACCATACAGTTATAAAGTAGAGCTCACAAATCAAAGCCATCTGTAGACGCTGAAATATTTTTAATCTAAAAGGAAGTGGACATTCATGGCACAATATCAGTGAAAGTGATGATCATCAATTGGAGAAGAAAATCTATTGAACTGACTCTTTTCTCCTCACTTCTCCTCTTTGAACGGTTGGTTCAGAACACAGGACTAGAAAACACAGGACTAGAATTAGATTCTATTTCTATGGTTTAGAATGCACAGGGTGCAACACCACAGCTGGTCAGTTCAGAATGCACAGGTGCAACCACAGGAAAGAATAGATAAGGGAACGCCACAGACACAGCTGGTGAGATGGTGTCCACCTCTCTTCCTGTGTGCTCTCTTTGGGCCTCTACTCCCTCAGAATTCTTTAGTTTTGGATGCATCCCAAATGACACCTTATTCCCATTATAGTGCACTTCTTTTGACCAGAGCCCTTTCCGACTTGGTCAAAATTAGTGCACTATATAAGGAATAGCGTACCATTTGGGACCTTTTCCTCATTTGAAATGTGGCCTTGTCTCTGATCTCATTGTGATAGGAATAAAACAATGCCCTGTGCTGCTGGGGAAAAATCATATTCATAGCTAAACTATTTTTGGCTCAGTTCAGCTCTCAGTCTGTGTTTAGTCTGCGCTGGTTGTCGCCTGGGTTATTACATTTAACAGGCCATATGCCATAGGAACACACTCCTATGTCAGGGATTCACTCATTTCCAATGAGGAAAGTGCATACTGTCTGATGGGCTATATTAGACAGACACTATGTCCTTGAGGTGAACATAGTTTCATGAATATTGTTCTCCCCATGTAAATATAATCACTTGAATTGACATATCCTATCAGACCATAATTTGATGGTTCTGTTGACTATTATACATGTTTTTCACTTGCGGATATTGTTATTCATTTGATGTAACTGATGACCTAGTAGGTATGCCAGGTGGGAGACATTTTTAAACTTCTCGTGAAGTTATCTCAAAACTTGACTTGTATTCATTCTGTGTGGGTTAAAGTACAGGGAGGTAGGTTGTATTGTAGGTGTTGCTGTTCACACCCTTCATAACGCACTCAGTCACACTTACCAATGAGTCACCAACAGCACCAAAGTAGTTCTACACATCAAAGCAACACACTGTCCATATTTAGGTGATCCTTCTTTCAAAAGTAATTAAGCTATACTGTATTGGCAATTGAGATCATATGAGCCATAAAACTTTATTTGATGTGAACAACATCGCATACAGTATATTATGCCTGATATGGTACATATTTTTACGCCACTCCTAATGGCTGAATATGGTTAACCTTCAGACAACAAAAAAAGATCTGCGTAGATTGACGTACTGCCTAGCAACAGGGTGGAAGTGCTGCTTTGAGTGTATGCCAGCCACTCTGACGCGTTCTCTCTTTGACTACCTGTTTGAAGCTGCTACTATAACTGTCAACTTAGGTAAACTGAGCTGAGGTTTGGCTGACACGCTAGTTTTGGACCACGATGTGGGAAAGCTACAGTGAGTGAGCACCACCAGCTCAGCCTTTGTCTTTCTCTATGTGGTGTGTGCCAGTGACAGCAAGTCAGTGTTAATGACAGTTGTCAAATGACCCTGGGCCGCTGCCGCTGCCTGATAGGCACATTGTCTGTCTGAGTGGCAGTATCAGGACACACATGCTCCCCAGGACAGAACCACAGCTAGAACTATAGACGTCCCAAATGGCAACTTATTCCTTATATAGTGCACTACATTTGAGCAGGGCCCAAAGTTGTGCCCTATATAGGGAATAGGCTGCCATTTGGTACAAACCTAATACTTTTGTTTCCAGGCAGGGAAATGAGACGCACACTGAGAGGCTAATGGTTGATAATGGTACACAGCCCCTCTTATCTCCTGCTTGTTGATAAGCTACTGGTGGTTTGCCAGCCCACGACTCTCAGTTGTTCTTGGTTTGTGCCCAACAGCTCAGTAGGCTACTATGTAATAATACAATGTTGATAGAGTAACAGGGTTACTACACAGGCATAAGAGCAACTTATTGTAAACCATTATAATTTGGTTATTATGTGAAACAAATGAGGATTTGGAAAAACTGACAGATGAATTCTGCATTTTTTTGTAATCAAAGACACTGACATAAATCCTTGTTTACACTGAACATCAGCTTATGATGAAGCTTCCTGGATCCTGAGATAGAGAGGCATATTAGTGGGTTTGGCCATTTGGATGTTCTAGATCACATCTCCCCACCAACAGGGGTGTTGATTAAAAGTAGTGCACTATAAATGGAATAGGGTGTCATTTGGGATGCACCCCAGGTTTGATATAGAACACAAAAGGAAGGGGCAGTCTGAATGGTCGGTCGGCAGTGAAGAGGCTAAGTTTGATCAGTGACTTGACATTTTCACTGTGATAGTTGTCTGAGGATGAGCAGTCCTGAATTTGGAGCAGGATGACCTGTGGCACAGGCACATTTCATGATTCTCAGTTACCTGGCTTCAACAGCATGGATGGAATTTGCAGGGGTTTGCAGTCAAGATCTGACCCAAATTGCACCCTGTTCTCTATATAGTGCACTACTTTTGTCATTTGGGACCTAATTGTTGTTCTATAAACTGTTCCCTAGTGGTCACTCACAGGTATTGTATGTGACCCAAGATTTTCAGAAGCCTATATCATTTTTTTACCCAAATGAGCAATTAACCATCCTGTGACCCAAATCGTCCTCAAACTACCCAAATGAAGAAGAAACAGTGTGTGATTATAGATTTATTCTCACCTCTCACATGCTCAGTGCCTACTTTGGGTCCCCACTCTTTGTTTAAGAAACCCTGGCCTATATGACCAATGTTGTCAGGGCAGCTAAAAGGCAGGGTGTTGGTTCTATCTAGGTGTTGGAGTGGTCAGGTCAGGTAAGGTGCAAATAAGCTGTGGAAAATCAGCTTAGGTGGTGGAATGAGTGCACTATGCACACCCTATTTGCTTAACCCAGTTTCAGTTTGATGTAGTACGTGTGATGTTCCTATCAGATAACATATCTGAAGTGCAGTGGTGGAAAAAGTACCCAATTGTCATACTAATAGAAAATTACTCAAGTGAAAGTCACCCAGTAAAATCATACTTGAGTAAAAGTTTTAAAGTATTTGGTTTTAAATATACTTAAAAGTCAAAGTACAAATCATTTCAAATTCCTTATATTAAGCAAACCAGACAACATGATTTTCTTTTTTGTTGTTGTATTTACGGATAGCCAGGGGCACACTCCAACAGTCATACTTCATTTACAAATTAAGCATTTGTGTTTAGTGAGTCCACCAGATCAGAGGCAATAGCGATGACCAGAGATGATCGTTTTTTTTACCACGTTTTTCGTGATATCCAATTACGATCTTGTCTCATCGCCGCAACGGGCTCGGGAGAGGCGAAGGTCGAGACATGCATCCTCCAAAACATGACCCGCCAAGCCGCTCTGCTTCTAAACAACCGCTCTTTCGCTTTACCCGGAAGCCAGCCGCACCAATGTGTCAGAGGAAACGCCGTTCAACTGACGACAGCCTGCAGGTGCCCGGCCCGCCACAAGGAGTCGCTAGAGCACGATGAGCCAAGGAAAGCCCCCCTGCCAAACTCGGACGGCGCTGGCCCTATGGCACTCCCGGTCACGGCCAGCTGTGACGCCTCAACACTGCGATGCAGTGCCTTAGACCACTGCGCCACTCGGGAGGCCCAGAGATGTTCTCTTGATAAGTGCATGAATTGGACCATTTTCCTGTCCTGCTAAGCATTCAAAATGTAACGAGTACTTTTGGGTGTCAGGGAAAATGTATGGAGTAAACAGTACATTATTTTCTTTAGGAATGTAGTGGAGTAAAAGTAAAACTTCTCAAAAAAATATATATACTAAACTACAGATACCACAAAAAATGACTTAAGTAGTACTTTAATGTATTTTTACTTAAGTACTTTACACCACTGCTGAAGTGTATTTTAATGATGATTGATAATTTTGTAGTGATGTAATTTATTAGAATACTGATTGTATGTCATAACTTTACATGTACATTCCTAATCTTATATGCCTATAACAGTGTATTTGACTATATGACTACATATTTTGATAAAGGCCCAGTGCAGTCAGAAACTTGATTTCCCCATGCTTTGTATATATTTCCACCAGGTTGGAATAATACTGTGAAATTGTGAAAATTATGATAAAGCCCTTTTAGTGAAAGAGCTGTTTGAAATTTCAGCCTATTTTGGTGGGATGGAGTTTTGGTCTGCCTGGTGACGCAGTAAATTAGTTAGTAGACAAATGAGAAAGAGAGTTCCAAACCGCTCTGCCAATAACAGCTAATTTTCTGTTTTCCTCTCCCCACTCAGACCAGTCCCAGACAGTCCAAGAAAAATTATTGCTTGAGAAGTTCCTCTTTGCTACGAAGCTATTTGAATTTAATTGAAAACAATTACAGTAACCAGGTTTACATCCAACCTTTTTATGCGAGTAAAGTACATTGAACAAAAAAGGTCACGACAGGCCTGATGGAAACAGCAAATTTGTATGTAAACTTTCCAAATGTCAACCAAACAAAATACAGTATACAAGGTGGGATCTTTTTGTGTCGGTAAAATTAATTATGCGAGAAATGATTTTAATGTGCAAATATTGATATAATAACCATCATATCGAAGTAAACTTGGCTTCACATGATGACATGTTGTGTGCTCCTCCCCTTACGACTCGGGAAAGAATGCAGTTTATTAGGCTACATATAAAATAATGTTATGAACTTCACAGGGTGGTGAAAGTACAAGGTGATGAGCTTGATGCTCCTTTCCAATAAATATAGAGGGTCTTATTCTGGTGACATGATGATTGATGCTTGGCTGCCATTTGACAAATTAAAATAATCTCGCTCTTTTGTCTATAATAATCTCATCATGTAGGCTAACATGTACTGTATCTGCGAGCTGTTGGCTAGAGAGCACGTGCCAATACCAGAATGTGCACATTTGCTATATAATGGAACCTTTTTTGTGACAAAACCATCAGTAGAGCTGAAAATGCGATGGAAATCCATTTAACCTTTGTTTTATTTGGTACATGGCAATTTAACCTCAAAAGTAATTTTTGTGTGCACTACATTTATAAATACATTTGATTGACTACGTCATCACGCACAGACTTTTATCAGCAACAAGTCAATTTGATGAAAACACATCTCTGGGAAAATGTGCATACTTATGCACATTTTAGAATATTCACATGAAAATCTGTCCCAATTGGATGGAAACCTAGCTAGTAAGGACCTTAATTGTTAACCAGAAATTATTTGATATGGATATAAAAACGTCTGCATTTGTTGAGATGTCTTATTTTAATGCGTCATTCTTGAGACTTTTAATGGTTTCTAATGTACTGTATAGTCTTTGTTCATTTGGCATGTTACACTGCTCAAAAAAATAAAGGGAACACTTAAACAACACAATGTAACTCCAAGTCAATCACACTTCTGTGAAATCAAACTGTCCACTTAGGAAGCAACACTGATTGACAATAAATTTCACATGCTGTTGTGCAAATGGAATAGACAAAAGGTGGAAATTTTAGGCAATTAGCAAGACACCCCCAATAAAGGAGTGATTTTGCAGGTGGTGACCACAGACCACTTCTCAGTTCCTATGCTTCCTGGCTGATGTTTTGGTCACTTTTGAATGCTGGCGGTGCTCTCACTCTAGTGGTAGCATGAGACGGAGTCTACAACCCACACAAGTGGCTCAGGTAGTGCAGCTCATCCAGGATGGCACATCAATGCGAGCTGTGGCAAGAAGGTTTGCTGTGTCTGTCAGCGTAGTGTCCAGAGCATGGAGGCGCTACCAGGAGACAGGCCAGTACATCAGGAGACGTGGAGGAGGCCGTAGGAGGGCAACAACCCAGCAGCAGGACCACTACCTCCGCCTTTGAGCAGGAGGAGCACTGCCAGAGCCCTGCAAAATGACCTCCAGCAGGCCACAAATGTGCATGTGTCTGCTCAAACGGTCAGAAACAGACTCCATGAGGGTGGTATGAGGGCCCGACGTCCACAGGTGGGGGTTGTGCTTACAGCCCAACACCGTGCAGGACGTTTGGCATTTGCCAGAGAACACCAATATTGGCAAATTCGCCACTGGCGCCCTGTGCTCTTCACAGATAAAAGCAGGTTCACACTGAGCACATGAGCACATGTGACAGACGTGACAGAGTCTGGAGACGCCGTGGAGAACGTTCTGCTGCCTGCAACATCCTCCAGCATGACCGGTTTGGCGGTGGGTCAGTCATGGTGTGGGGTGGCATTTCTTTGTGGGGCCGCACAGCCCTCCATGTGCTCGCCAGAGGTAGCCTGACTGCCTTTAGGTACCGAGATGAGATCCTCAGAGCCCTTGTGAGACCATATGCTGACACATGCACATTTATGGCCTGCTGGAGGTCATTTTTGCAGGGCTCTGGCAGTGCTCCTCCTGCTCAAAGGCGGGGGTAGTGGTCCTGCTGCTGGGTTGTTGCCCTCCTACGGCCTCCTCCACGTCTCCTGATGTACTGGCCTGTCTCCTGGTAGCGCCTCCATGCTCTGGACACTACGCTGACAGACACAGCAAACCTTCTTGCCACAGCTCGCATTGATGTGCCATCCTGGATGAGCTGCACTACCTGAGCCACTTGTGTGGGTTGTAGACTCCGTCTCATGCTACCACTAGAGTGAGAGCACCGCCAGCATTCAAAAGTGACCAAAACATCAGCCAGGAAGCATAGGAACTGAGAAGTGGTCTGTGGTCACCACCTGCAGAATCACTCCTTTATTGGGGGTGTCTTGCTAATTGCCTATAATTTCCACATTTTGTCTATTCCATTTGCACAACAGCATGTGAAATTTATTGTCAATCAGTGTTGCTTCCTAAGTGGACAGTTTGATTTCACAGAAGTGTGATTGACTTGGAGTTACATTGTGTTGTTTAGGTGTTCCCTTTATTGTTTTGAGCAGTGTATATTACTCTGTGACTGACTGTTGTCAAAACACATTACTAAACATTTTCTAGTCAAGTGCAAGTTCACCCTAATCTCTTCTTGGATGTTTTCTGTTGATCATTGAGCCTTGAAATTGATTATCCTTCCCCTAGTGACGTGATTACACATGGAGGTCAAGGATAATATTTCTGTTGCCAGTTTGCTAAAAAGTTGTGCATGAGCAAACCCAAGGTTATCCAGGCTGTTGTAATACTTTCAGATGGGATACTAGACTAGAAATGTGTGGAAGACAATTCATCTTTTGGTTTGTTGGTTTGCTGGGTCCTGCTGTTTTATTTGCTTGACTGGGATTCTCATAAATGTGCAGGTTGACACACGCTCATGGTTCATATTTCATGTTTGTTTCACATGGGATGAAGATTTAGTTGCTGCTTGGAAAAGGAATATGTGAAAGGGGGATACCTAGTCAGTTGTACAACTGAATGCATGTTCCACATTTAACCCAACCGCTCTGAATCAGAGAGGTGTGGGGGGCTGCCATAATCAACATCCATGTCTTCTGCGCTCAGGGATCAGTGGGTTAACTGCCTTGCTCAGGGGCAGAACAACAGATTTGTACCTCGTCAGCTCAGGGATTCAATCCAGCAACCTTTCGGTTACTGGCCCAACGCTCTAACCACTAGGCTACCTGCCGCCAACAGGATATGTGGTGAATAGGGTGATCTGTGCTACTTGAGAATCGATATTCATATTTATAAAATGACAGAATGCATGGCAAACATAAGTAATGTGCAGCAACGGGAAATCGTCTTCTCTAGTACTCTCTAGGCTACAGCATTTGACACAAAGTTCACTTGTATGGTCAGTTAGTCTCCACCTAGTGGTGCAATTAAGTACTGTTTCATAAATTGAACACAAAATACTCAATACATATATATAGCAGGGCTCTCAAACCCTGCTCCTGGAGAGCTACCCTCCTGTATGTTTTCACTCCAACCCAGCTCCTGGAGAGCTACCCTCCTGTATGTTTTCACTCCAACCCTGCTCCTGGAGAGCTAGCCTCCTGTAGGTTTTCACTCCAACCCTGCTCCTGGAGAGCTAGCCTCCTGTAGGTTTTCACTCCAACCCTGCTCCTGGAGAGCTAGCCTCCTGTAGGTTTTCACTCCAACCCTGCTCCTGGAGAGCTAGCCTCCTGTAGGTTTTCACTCCAACCCTGCTCCTGGAGAGCTAGCCTCCTGTAGGTTTTCACTCCAACCCTGCTCCTGGAGAGCTAGCCTCCTGTAGGTTTTCACTCCAACCCTGCTCCTGGAGAGCTAGCCTCCTGTAGGTTTTCACTCCAACCCTGCTCCTGGAGAGCTAGCCTCCTGTAGGTTTTCACTCCAACCCCAGTTGTAACTAAACTGATTCAGCTTATCAACCAGCAAATTATTAGAATCAGGTGCACTAGATTAAGGTTGGAGCAAAAACCTAAAGGACAGTAGCTCTCCAGGAGCAGGGTGGTTCTGGTTCTGAATTATTGCTACATTAATAGTTTATGTATAAATATATACAATGATATTGAAAGTGTGCTGGATGTGTCTTGATTATTTTCCTCTGTTTGATTAATTTCTCTGTAAACGTTAATCAGTTTCCTAGGCTGTATGGTGTACTGTGTGACTTATAATTTAATACCGGTAGTGCAGAACGCTTCCTCAGCATGTCTTCATTCCACAAGGAACACCCTCTGTGTGCTCAACAGTGAAATTGAAACATTGTGTTCCCTGATACAGGAAAGACTGTAGTCAATAAGTGTTCAGTAAAGTATACGCTTTGACTTTCCTTTTGGACATAGACGTGTACTAGGTGCTTTTTTTACATTGTTTATGGAGTCCTTTTGCAAAGCTTCAATGCAGAACTGATTTTAATTAAATCAATTAAGGTGTTGCTAGAATTAATACAATTTTCCCAAGGTGGAGAAAGCCTTGGTAAGTTCATGCTTTCTTGGAATAAGTTGAAGCAACATTGAAGCAAGGTAAAGTTGAGGTCTTGGTGTGGTTTTATCACTGTGAAGAACAGGTCTTGGTGTGGTTTTATCACTGCGAAGAACAGGTTGTAACGGCTTTCCTCCTCCTCTTCATCCGAAGAGGAGGAGCAGGGATTGAACCAAAATGCAGCGTTGTGTGATGACATATTATTTATTTAAACAAGACACAAAACGAACTATACTTGATTAACTACAAAACAACAAACGACGTAGACGCACCTGAACATAAGAACTTACATATAACGAAGAACGCATGAAAACAGGAACAGACTACATAAACCGAACAAACGAACAAACAAAACCGAAACAGTCCCATGTGGCGTAACATAACACAGACACAGGAGACAACCACCCACAAACAAACAGTGTGAAAACACCTACCTTAATATGGCTCTCAATCAGAGGAAATGAAAACCACCTGCCTCTAATTGAGAGCCATATCAGGTCACCCTTAACAAACATAGAAACACACAACATAGACTACCCACCCAAACTCACGCCCTGACCGTCAAACACATACAAAATAACAGAAAACCGGTCAGGAACGTGACATACCCCCCCCCTTAAGGTGCGAACTCCGGGCGCACCAGCACAAAGTCTAGGGGAGGGTCTGGGTGGGCGTCTGACCACGGTGGTGGCTCAGGCTCTGGGCGAGGTCCCCACCCCACCATAGTCAATCCCAGCTTACGTCTCCCCCTTAGAATGACCAACCTCATTTTACACCCACTTAATTTTAATGGTAACCTTAATATAAGGGGCAGCACCGGGACAAGGGGCAGCACCGGGATAAGGTAGCTCAGGACAGAGATATAGCTCAGGACAGAGAGGTAGGTCAGGATAGAGAGGTAGCTCAGGATAGAGGGGCAACTCCGGACTGAAGGGCAGCTCCGGACAGAGAGACAGCTCTGGACTGAGAGGCAGTTCTGGATAAATGGCCGCTCTGGGCTGAGGGGCAGCTCATGACTGGCTGACGGCTCTGGACGCTCATGGCTAGCTGACGGCTCTGGACGCTCATGGCTAGCTGACGGCTCTGGACGCTCATGGCTGGCTGACGGCTCTGGACGCTCATGGCTGGCTGACGGCTCTGGACGCTCATGGCTCGCTGACGGCTCTGGACGCTCATGGCTGGCTGACGGCTCTGGACGCTCATGGCTGGCTGACGGCTCTGGACGCTCATGGCTGGCTGACGGCTCTGGACGCTCATGGCTGGCTGACGGCTCTGGACGCTCATGGCTGGCTGACGGCTCTGGACGCTCATGGCTTGCTGGCGGCTCTGGACGCTCATGGCTCGCTGGCGGCTCTGGCAGATCCTGTCTGGTTGGCGGCTCTGGCAGATCCTGTCTGGTTGGCGGCTCTGGCAGATCCTGTCTGGTTGGCGGCTCTGGCAGATCCTGTCTGGTTGGCGGCTCTGGCAGATCCTGTCTGGTTGGCGGCTCTGGCAGATCCTGACTGACTAACGGCTCTGACGGCTCGGGACAGACGGGCGGCTCTAATGGCTCGGGACAGACGGATGGCTCAGACGGCACTGGGCAGACGGATGGCTCAGACGGCACTGGGCAGACGGATGGCTCAGACGGCACTGGGCAGATGGATGGCTCAGATAGCGCTGGGGAGACGGATGGCTCAGATGGCGCTGGGGAGACGGATGGCTCAGATGGCGCTGGGGAGACGGATGGCTCAGATGGCGCTGGGGAGACGGATGGCTCAGATGACGCTAGGGAGACGGATGGCTCTGGCCGGATGAGGCGCACTGTAGGCCTGGTGCGTGGTGCTGGAACTGGAGGCACCGGGCTAAGGACACGCACCTTCAGGCTAGTGCGGGGAGCAGGGACAGGGCACACTGACCTCTCGAAGCGCACTATAGGCCTGGTGCGTGGTACCGGCACTGGTGGTACCGGGCTAAGGGCACGCACCTCAGGGCGAGTGCGGGGAGAAGGAACAGTGCGTACAGGGCTCTGGAGACGCACAGGTGGCTTAGTGCGTGGTGCCGGAACTGGAGGCACTGGGCTGGAGACACGCACCATAGGGAGAGTGCGTGGAGGAGGAACAGGGCTCTGGAAACGCACTGGAAGCCTGGTGCGTGGAGTAGGCACTGGTGGTACTGGGCTGGGGCGGGGAGGTGGCACCGGAAATACCGGACCGTGTAGGCGTACTGGCTCCCTTGAGCACTGAGCCTGCCCAACCTTACCTGGTTGTATGCTCCCCGTTGCCTGACCAGTGCGGGGAGGTGGAATAACCCGCACCGGGCTATGTAGGCGAACCGGGGACACCATGCGTAAGGCTGGTGCCATGTAAGCCGGCCCGAGGAGACGTACTGGTGGCCAGATATGTAGAGCCGGCTTCATGGCACTTGGCTCAATGCTCAATCTAGCCCTACCAGTGCGGGGAGGTGGAATAACCCGCACCGGGCTATGAACACTTACAGGAGACACCGTGCGCTCTACTGCGTAACACGGTGTCTGCCCGTACTCCCGCTCTCCACGGTTAGCCTGGGAAGTGGGCGCAGGTCTCCTACCTGCCCTAGACCCACTACCTCTTAGCCCCCCCCCAATAAATGTTTGGGGTTTCTTCTCGGGCTTCCTTGCTAGCCGCGTACCTTCATATCTGCGGTTTTGAGCTTGATTCTCCGGCTTCCAGCCACGTCTCTTTGCTGCCTCCTCATACCACCGCTCCTGGGCTCTCGCTGCTTCCATCTCCTCACGAGCGAGGCGATATTCCCCAATATGAGCCCAGTGTCCTTTTCCCTCCAATATTTCATCCCATGTCCAGGATTCCTGTGTAGCAGGCCACTGCTCGAATTCACGCCACTTGGTTCTGGTGTGGTGGGTGGTTCTGTAACGGCTTTCCTCCTCCTCTTCATCCGAAGAGGAGGAGCAGGGATTGAACCAAAATGCAGCGTTGTGTGATGACATATTATTTATTTAAACAAGACACAAAACGAACTATACTTGATTAACTACAAAACAACAAACGACGTAGACGCACCTGAACATAAGAACTTACATATAACGAAGAACGCATGAAAACAGGAACAGACTACATAAACCGAACAAACGAACAAACAAAACCGAAACAGTCCCATGTGGCGTAACATAACACAGACACAGGAGACAACCACCCACAAACAAACAGTGTGAAAACACCTACCTTAATATGGCTCTCAATCAGAGGAAATGAAAACCACCTGCCTCTAATTGAGAGCCATATCAGGTCACCCTTAACAAACATAGAAACACACAACATAGACTACCCACCCAAACTCACGCCCTGACCGTCAAACACATACAAAATAACAGAAAACCGGTCAGGAACGTGACACAGGTCTTGGTATGGTTTTATCACTGTGAAGAACAGGTCTTGGTGTGGTTTTATCACTGTGAAGAACATGTCTTGGTGTGGTTTTATCGCTGTGAAGAACAGGTCTTGGTGTGGTTTTATCACTGTGAAGAACAGGTCTTGGTGTGGTTTTATCACGGCGAAGAACAGGTCTTGGTATGGTTTTATCACTGTGAAGAACAGGTCTTGGTGTGGTTTTATCGCTGTGAAGGACAGGTCTTGGTGTGGTTTTATCGCTGTGAAGGACAGGTCTTGGTGTGGTTTTATCACTGTGAAGAACAGGCCATGGTGTGGTTTTATAACTGTGAAGGTCTTAGTGTGGTTTTATAACTTATATATTTATACTGTAGTTATTACATTAGGACCTATACATGTAGATCTCTCTGTTGCACCTGTCCATAGTTTTGCTGTCTTTGCAAAAAGATGGTTTGGGATGAGTCATTTATGTATGCTTAGCTTGCTTAAGAAGGAAAAGCACATTTGCATAAAATGTTCAATCAGTCAAGTAGGATCACACACACACACAAACACACATAGACAATGTATTCTATCCTAACAAAGGAGAACCGTGGAAGGCAGATGTTCCACAATTTAGTGCCAATTTATGATTATTTCCGTTTATTTATGATTAATATAAAGATTCTGCTAGTACAAGCGCATACTGTGATTTCCTTAGAAGTGCCTGAAGTTGGCTTCCAACCCCTCCCCCCTCTCAGTAAAACAACAGACTCTAGGTGCTCTTTGAGACGAGTAGGAAAAGAGGCATCAGATGTTGATGCCCGTTGAAAGCCTGCTGGAGCACCACACAAACAAAAGAGGATGCTCTGCTCTGTTCCAGCTCCTACTCTGATTAGCTAAAGGGGAGTAGGGAACCAACACATCACAATGGCAACTGGCGGAACAGGGACCAAAACTAAATTGGCCCATTACCCAGCTGTGTCCTAGCATGTCTTCATCCAACATGTCGCAGACTGATTCAGATTGCTGTGTGACTCCTCACAGCTACAGGTGTAAGCTCTTAACTTGACCTAGCTATCTGTATATTTTCACAGCAAAATAATCCTACAGCAACATGATTTTAACGTTTAGTCCATAATGTTGCTTGATTGGTGGTTAGGCTATTAGCTGGCCAAAAGTAGGCTACATGAAAAGTGCAATACTGTTCATATAACCGTGTGTTAGTGTGGGTTTTCAGTGAATTCATGTAAATGACAAAGCTCATCTGCACTTCCTGCAATGCAGGAAAATTCTCAGCAATTAAAGAGTGATTCAATTAAGATCTGTAGTAGGTTTTGGTCTCTGATAACAAGAAAGCATGTTTGTCTCTACCAGCTCTAAATTTACTAACTCTTATACTGATTAGATACATTTAAAAAAGGGAGGAACCACAGCTTCTCTTCATTTCCCATATAGAATCAAGCACTTAGTAACACTAGCCTGCTAGGGCGGAGGTGGAGGTAAGATGGCGGACTGAACACAGCGGTGCAGATTGCTACAAGATAAAATCGTAATATTCAATATCTGTAAGTTAGACTAAATATTAGCACTTTTTATACTCGTGGGTAATAACCTTCAGTCTGTACAACAACACATATCAAATCATAAGGCTAGAGAAATGTATCGACAAATATTATGAAAACAAGCAACACCCAAACATGACAGAGAGTAAACAAGGAGAACCAATCTCCAAAAGAAAACGCGACTCCCCGACGGACACAGACGATTTATGCTTTTGACCACCGGGACTGGTAAGGGTGGAAAGCGATCTGGTAAAGTCGATAAATGACAAACTGGGCATACTTGAATTAGTCAGTAAAGATATAAAGGAGTTGAAGGCGAGCCTCGAGTTGAATGACGAAAAAGCTGCGACAATGGAGAAAGAAACAATCAAGCTGAAAGGGACATTAATGAACTTAAAGGATAACATCTTTCTGAGAGAAGCCTTATATACAAACTAGATCTATGAGAGAAAATCTGGTACTTACTGGTATTCAAGAAAATGAAGGCAAAGTTTTTGAAAATGTGTTGATGGAGTTCCTTCTTACAGCGCTTCTGAACTCACGCGAAGCTGTCAATCAAATCCAACTCGAATGTGTATGAGGCACAGGTGAAAACAATAACTAGAAGGGAAAAAAAAAAAACGTTCAAAAAGGCGCAATGGGGACATCTAGTGACCAAAACCTGAATAGTCCTGGCCAAAACCTGACAGAATCCCCCTCCTAGGAACGGCTCCTGACGTTCCTACCAGCCTTCTCAGGGTGGAGGGCCCTGAGCTGACGAATGAGGTCAGGGTCCAGTATGTCTTTGGCAGGAACCCAGGAGCGCTCCTCGGGACCGTAGCCTTCCCAGTCCACCAGATACTGCCAGGACCGCTGCACCCGGCGGGAATCCAGTATCCGATGGACGGTATAAGCTGACTGGCCTCCGATGACACGGGGCGGAGGGGGAGGTCTGCCTGCCGGGATAAGGGGAGAAAAAACAACAGGTTTTAATAAAGAAATGTGAAACGTGGGATTAATCTTAAGGGATCTGGGTAAGTGCAGGCGAAAAGTAACGGGGTTCACTCTCCTGGCAACCTTAAAGGGACCGATGAATTTCTGGGACAGCTTGCGAGACTCCACCCGTAGCGGTAAATTCTTAGTTGAGAGCCATACTCTCTGACCGAGGCGCAGGGTAGGCCCGGGACGGCGACGCCTGTTGGCTTGTTGTTTGTACCGCTGTGAGGAACGCAGAAGATTAAGACGGGCCTTCTTCCACGTAAGCCGACAGCGTCTGATGAACCTCAAGGCTGAAGGCACTCTGACTTCTGCCTCCTGGTCCGGGAACAATGGAGGAGCATAGCCAAACTGACACTCGTACGGGGACATACCAGTGGAGGAGGAGCACAAGGTGTTGTGCGCATACTCGGCCCAAACCATGAAGGACGACCATGTGGACGGGTTGTTGGAGACCATACATCTGAGGGTGGTTTCCAGCTCTTGATTCATCCTCTCGGTTTGGCCGTTGGACTCCGGATGGTACCCTGAAGATAGACTGGCAGTGGCCCCTATGAGTTGGCAGAAGGCCTTCCAAAACCTTGAGGCGAACTGGGGACCTCTGTCGGAAACCATATCTTGCGGAATGCCGAAGACTCGGAACACATGGTTAATCACCAACTCAGCCGTTTCCTTGGCAGAAGGTAATTTAGTCAAGGGGACGAACCTGGCCGCCTTAGAAAACCTGTCGATGATGAGTAGGATAGTAGTATTACCATGGGACGGAGGAAGGCCAGTAATAAAGTCCAATGAGATATGGGACCAGGGTCGGTGGGGAATAGATAAAGGGTGAAGGAGTCCTTGAGGGCGGAGGTGAGAAGATTTGCCCTGGCAGCACACGGGACAAGCCTTGACGAAAGTGGCAACGTCTTCTTTTATGGTGGGCCACCAGAACTTACGCTGGATAAACTCCAAGGTGCGACCTACGCCCGGGTGACAGGTGAGGCGAGAGGAGTGCCCCCACAGAAGGACCTGGGTCCTCGCTGCCTTGGGAACAAACAACCGATTGGCAGGACCTCCTTTAGGACCCGGTTCGATGGCTTGTGCTCGTTTCACGATATCCTCAACTTGCCACGAGATCGGAGCCACGATCTTAGCGGCAGGAAGGACAGGCATGTCAGTATCTTCTCGAATGGCAGGAGCGTAGACTCGTGACAAGGCGTCCGGTTTGAGATTCTTCGACCCGGGTCTATAGGTGAGGATAAACTGGAATCGATTGAAGAAAAGAGACCATCGAGCTTGTCTGGAGTTCAACCGCTTCGCCTGCTGGATATACTCCAGATTTTTGTGGTCCGTAAGCACTTGAAACGGTTGAGAAGCCCCCTCGAGCCAGTGTCTCCATTCCTTCAATGCCATCTTAACCGCTAGGAGTTCACGATCCCCCACATCGTAGTTCCTCTCGGCCGGGGTAAGCCGGTGAGAGAAGAAGGCGCAAGGGTGAAGCCTCTTGTCTTCACCCCTCTGAGACAGGACAGCTCCAACACCAACCTCTGATGCGTCTACCTCCACCACAAAAGGTTCCTCCGCCGTCGGTAGTGTCAGGATGGGAGCAGAGAGGATGCGCTGCTTGAGTCCTTGGAAGGCCGTCTCAGCTTCTTCTCCCCACAGAAACCTTGCGTTGCCACCCTTGGTTAAAGCTGAGAGAGGGGCTGCCAGCAAGCTGAAGTTCTTGATGAACTTGCGATAAAAGTTAGTGAAGCCCAGGAAACGCTGAACTTCCTTAACGGACTTGGGGGTGGGCCAATCCGCTAACGCCCCTACCTTCCTGGGGTCCATCTGGACTCGACCGGGTTCCACTACAAATCCCAGGAATTGTACTCGGGAGGAATGGAATTCACATTTTTCCGGCTTAACGTACAAATGGCTGTCAAGGAGGCGTTTGAGTACTTGTCTGACATGCTTAGTGTGTTCTTGAAGGGAGCTCGAAAAGATGAGGATGTCATCCAAGTAAACAAACACGAAGATGTTAAGCATATCCCTAAGCACATCGTTTATGAGCGCTTGGAACACAGCCGGGGCGTTGGTCAGGCCGAAGGGCATCACCAAGTATTCGTAGTGACCAGTAGGCGTGTTGAAAGCGGTCTTCCACTCGTCACCGGGTTTGATCCGCACAAGATGGTATGCGTTCCGCAGGTCAAGCTTAGTGAAGACAACTGCTTCCTGGAGCAGCTCAAAGGCTGTGGCCATAAGGGGTAGCGGGTAGCGGTTACGGACGGTTATGGCATTGAGTCCCCGGTAGTCGATGCAAGGACTTAATCCACCGTCTTTTTTGGCCACAAAGAAAAACCCTGCTCCCGCCGGCGAGGTGGATGGACGCATGAGGCCTGCTGCCAGAGCGTCCTTGATGTAGGTATCCATAGCAGCTCGTTCGGGAGGAGATAGGGAAAAGATCCGACCCCTGGGAGGGCAGGTGCCCGGAAACAGGTCGATGGGGCAATCGTAAGGTCTATGGGGTGGTAGTCTGGTGGCCCTCTGTTTGCTAAATACCGGTTTGAGGTCATGGTAACACTCGGGAACTCGGGACAGGTCGATGGATCCTAGAGACTCGGGAGGGGAACTCGGGGAACTCGGGAAGATACAAGTGGCTTGGCACGTAGGACCCCACTGCTTGATAGTGCCCACAGACCAGTCGATGTGAGGGTTATGGCTGTGAAGCCAGGGGTATCCAAGGACGAGAGGGAACTCGGAACAGGAGATCAGATGAAAGTTCATCACTTCCTGGTGTTGGGAAACTGAAAGTCGCAAGGGGGTAGTGACACGAGTGACAAGTCCAGATCCCAAAGGGCTTCCATCCAACGTAGTAACCCTTATGGGGTCACTTAGAGGTTCAGAGGGAACGCCATTCTCCTTCGCCCAGACACCATCCATGAAGTTACCTGCGGCTCCAGTGTCTACCAAGGCTTGAAGAGGAAGCTCGTGGTTGTCCCAGGAAAGGGTAACTGGAATGAGCAGGCGGGAGTTGGATGGATGGGAGGAGGTTATGTTTCCCGTTACAGTCCTCCCAGGCCTGCACGGGAGAGTGCGTTTCCCTGGAGCCCGGGACATGTGGAATAGAAATGGCCCGGTTTGCCGCAATATAGACAGCATCGCTCCCTCATCCGGCGGTCTCACTCAGCCTGGGAGATGCGTCCAACCTGCATGGGTTCTGGTGGAGCCAGCGAGGATAAAGGTGGAGACTCGGAGCTGGAACCGATAGGAGCTAGGGTGAGAGGTCTACGGTTGAGTTCTCTCTCTCTCAGACGCTGGTCTATGCGCAAGGCCAACTTGATAAGGGACTCGAGGTTGTCCGGTGGTTCCCGAGTGGCCAGTTCATCTTGGATGGTGTCGGAAAGACCCTTCAAAAAGCACGCTGTGAGTGCCTCGTCGTTCCAGCCACTCGCTGCTGCCACCGTGCGGAACTGGATGGCATAGGCCGTCACGCTGCGCCGTCCTTGGCGGAGAGTCAGGAGCTGTTTGGCTGAGTCAGGGCCGCTGGTAGGACCTTGAAACACTCGCTTGAATTCTTCAGCAAAGGTAGAGTAGCTGGCACAGCAGGGACTTTGGGCATCCCACACAGCAGTAGCCCAGGCTAGGGCTTTTTCCGACAACAGGGTGATGATATATGCTATCTTGGACCGGTCGGTGGGAAACGACAAGGGTTGCAGCTCGAAGGAGAGAGAACATTGGGTGAAAAACCCCTTACAAACACTCGGATCACCTGAGAACCGTTGGGGAGGTGGCAGACGAGGTTCAGCCAGGGGGTTAACTGCCACGGGCACTTGAATCTGATGTACTGGAGCAGACGCGGTTGCCGGGGAAAGTCGATCAGAAATCTGCTTTATGGAAGTCAGCATCTCCGACAGAAGTTGAGAATGTCTAGCCATTAAGGCCTCTTGCTGAACCAGAGCAGCTTCGTGACGTTGGACAGTCCCCTCGTGGTGGGACAGCATTGAAAACAAATCCTGGGTACTGGCTGCCTCTGGGTTCATTTTAATGGCTCTGTGTTTCTGTCAGGACCCGGTGTGAGAAACAGTCACTAATAGTCGGCAGAACCCAGAAGATGAGGCAGACACAGCAGTACTAGAGACGGTGGTTTAATCAAGGTAAAAGTTCTTCAGGCAAAAATATAAATCCACAACGTCAAAAGTAAAGCCAAGAGAAAAAATGGATATCCTCCAAAATACAAAGAAAATCCACAAAGTGGTAAGAACAGCAGGGAAAAAACAAACCTCAAAAGACTAATCAAAAATAAACAAGAACAAAACCAGAGTACCTCTGGAAAATCCAACAAGAGAAATATATGTTCACAGCATGGCTGGGGCTGGGTGCTAACATACAAACACAGAGCAAAGAACTGAGGGACACTAATGGTTTAAATACCTACAAGGAAATGAGGCACAGGTGAAAACAATAACTAGAAGGGGAAAAAAACAAAAGGTTCAAAAAGGCGCAATGGGGACATCTAGTGATCAAAACCTGAATAGTCCTGGCCAAAACCTGACAGAATATACATGAATGATCAGTTCCCAAAGGAAATTGCAGACTGGGGCAAAGTTCTGTACCCAATCTTCAAGGAGAATAGATTAAAAGGGAAATGTGTAGCTCTCGTAATCTATAAACTTGATATTGATAACCAAATGTTTCAAGACACAAAGACTACTCCATGGCTATTTTAAATATTACAAAAGTTCCCAGAGTCGTCGAATAATGGAACACCTAATACTAGCCATGGTAGGGATTGTAATAAGAAATATATATAGAAAAGCAATAAAATTCAACAATTGTTAAAGAAATAAACTACAACTACACTATACCATTCTAGATAGGGAATGTTGGAAAATAATTAGTATTAGACTTTCCTTTTATAGTATTTTTATAAATTCATAAGACATTATTAGAAGAAAGGATAATTAGCTCAATAATACATCTTCAAATACAAGGAACTGGAACACAAAAGTACTCAATCAACATTGTAGAGATTAAACACAGCAAACAGAGGACATAGTATGTGGGTATGTGCAGATGTATTGTGATGGAAGGTGGGGTGTATGTTTTTGTGTTTGGAAAAGTGTGGAGTTAAGTGAGTGAAAAAGAAAAACGGTTGCAAATCCCAGAGCCCATGTGTGTTTGTAAGCAGGGGTTGTGAGAGAGAGCTTTCAACTGTGCAGATATGGGATATACATTTTTAAATAAATAATAAATATTATTTATTGTCCTATCATGATGGAACGGTCCCCAACCCTATACCCTGGACAGCCACCTGAGCAACCCATACACTAAAGAGAAGTCCTTATCTGTTTTATGGGCCTACTATAAATAGCCTATACGTAGTCAAATCAGAAAGATGAATGCGGTCAGAGACCTACTAAAGCAGCACCGCCCCCTCAAGATTCTGAGCCTGCCTGGCAGGGTTGGTCCTACAATGCTCTCCCCTGATGAGCATTGTAGGACCAACTGATGGGAGAGCATAATATACAAGGAAATTCTCAAAGCTACTAATGAGAACCTTGATGACCTTGTACCTATACGGTGGGAATTCCGGTGGGGTGCCACCACCCAGGTAGTGGCAGTGCTGGCAACACTAGCTGCAGGTCACACTCAGACAATCAGAGAGGGGGCATATTATTGTAGCCCTGGTGGCCCAAAATAATCAAAGGTCTTACTGCACAGAGATGCTTGGGAAAATGGTCACAACGGGGGTCCAGCGTGTGTGTGTTTCAGGGAAAGGGGGTATATCTGATCTCCATCACCTAGGACCTGACAATGGTTAATAAAATATCCCACATCTGTTGAGAGAATGCAGAGAGTGTGCAAAGCTGTCATCAAGGCAAAGGGTGGCTACTTTGAAGAATATCAAATATCAAATATATTTTGATTTGTTTAACACTTTTTTGGTTACTACATGATTCCATATGTGTTATTTCGTTTTGATGTCTTCACTATTATTCTACAATGTAGAAAATAGTAAAAATACAGAAAAACCCTTGAATGAGTAGGTGTCCAAACTTTTGACTGGTACTGTATATATCATATATATACACACTACCATTCAAAAGTTTGGGGTCACTTAGAAATGTCCTTCTTTTTAAAAGAAAAGCTATTTTTTTGTCCATTAAAATAACATCAAATTGATCAGAAATACAGTGTAGACATTGTTAATGTTGTAAATTACTATTGTAGCTGGAAATGGCTGATTTTTAATGGAATATCTACATAGGCGTACAGAGGCACATTATCAGCAACCATCACTCCTGTGTTCCAATTGCACGTTGTGTTAGCTAATCCAAGTTTATCATTTTAAAAGGCTAAATGATCATTAGAAAACCCTTTTGCAATTATGTTAGCACAGCTGAAAACTGTTGTTCTGATTAAGAAGCAATAAAAAGGGCCTTCTTTAGACTAGATGAGTACCTGGAGCATCAGCATTTGTGGGTTTGATTACAGGCTCAAAATGTCCAGAAACAAATAACTTTCTTCTGAAACTCATCAGTCTATTCTTGTTCTGAGAAATGAAGGCTATTCCATGCGAGAAATTGCAAAGAAACTGAAGATCTCGTACAACACTACTCCCTTCACAGAACACCGCAAACTGGCTCTAACCAGAATAGAAAGAGGAGTGGGAGGCTCCGGTGCACAACTGACCAAGAGGACAGGTACATTAGAGTGTCTAATTTGAGAAACAGATGCCTCACAAGTCCTCAACTGGCAGCTTCATTAAATAGTACCCGCAAAACCAGTCTCAACATCAACAATGAAGAGGCGACTGCCTTCTAGGCAGAGTTGCAAAGATTGCAAACATATCTCAGACTGGCCAATAAAAAGAAAAGATTAAGATGGGCAATAGAACACAGACACTGGACAGAGGAAGATTGGAAAAAAGTGTTATGGACAGACAAATCTAAGTTTGAGGTGTTCGGATCACAAAGAAGAACATTCGTGAGACGCAGAAAAAATTAAAAGATGCTAGAGGAGTGCTTGACGCCATCTGTCAAGCATAGTGGAGGCAATGTGATGGTCTGGGGGTGTTTTGGTGGTGGTAAAGTGGGAGATTTGGACAGGGTAAAAGGGATCTTGAAGAAGGAAGGCTATCACTCCATTTTGCAACGCCATGCCATACCCTGTGGACGGCGCTTAATTGGAGCCAATTTCCTCCTACAACAGGACAATGACCCAAAGCACAGCTCCAAACTATGCAATAACTATTTAGGGAAGAAGCAGTCAGCTGGTATTCTGTCGATAATGGAGTGGCCAGCACAGTCACCGGATCTCAACCCTATTGAGCTGTTGTGGGAGCAGCTTGTCCGTATGGTACGTAAGAAGTGCCCATCAAGCCAATCCAATTTGTGGGAGGTGCTTCAGGAAGCATGGGGTGAAATCTCTTCAGATTACCTCAACAAATTGACAACTAGAATGCCAAAGGTCTGCAAGGCTGATTCTTTGACGAAGCAAAGTTTGAAGGACACAATTATTATTTCAATTAAAAATCATTATTTATAACCTTGTCAACTTCTTGACTATATTTCCTATTCATTTTGCAACTAATTTCATGTATGTTTTCATGGAAAACAAAGACATTTCTAAGTGACCCCAAGCTTTTGAACGGTAGTGTGTGTATATATATAAATACACATTTTTTTCTTCTTTTCACAAATAACATAATACATAGGCTATATTGAGACAATAACTGTTTTATTCTACCCCTCCTGCTTAGGCTACTGTAATGCTCTTGCTGTCACATTAAATGTTCTGTTATGAGAATTGTCATGCCAGCTCTGTGGTAAATGTGGTTGCTTGCTTCAATGGCCACAGATGTAATGCTTTGTATTTAGCATGGAAAGCCTTCCGTTACGAATACCCACCTCTGAAATCATCATGAACCGAACATATTTGTTTAATCATTTACTATAGAGAGCCACCACAGCAGCAGACTCAAGCTGTTTTCCTGGCTGCTTTGTGTTGTGTTGAGTGTGGCTACTCTGCTGTGGGATGTGGGTAGGGGAGCTAGAAAAGAGCCCATGTCTGCATCCGTTATGGGCCCTGATCGAAAGTAGTGTACTATATAGGGAATAGGGAATAGGGTGCCTTTTGGGACGCAACCCATATCTCTACACTGAAGCCTAATGACTTGAAACAAGATATTTTACCGGGCCGGCCCCTGAGGGCCAACCAGAGCCTGACCAGACTAGAGCCATACAGAGTCCCTCTTTTCCCAGACCACTCAACCAGATTGATTACTCTGGCCTCCCCCGGCACAATCTGACATGTTTATTAACACGGTCTACATACCAAATGGCACTCTCTTCCCTACATAGTGCCCTTCTTTTGACCATACCCCAGACTGGACTCTGGTCAAAAGTAGTGCACTATATAGAGAAAGAATATTGTGCCCTTTGGGATACAGACACTGAACTGGATGGGAAATAAAAGTCCTCCTACTCTGGCAGCAGCTAGCATCACCATGGTCCATTAACTCACAGCCTCCCACTCAGAGAACCTTCTATTAGCTATAGCATCACTCACAGTTGATTAGCTGTATCGACTGATGCCGTGCATGGCTTTGGTCTACCACACACTGGAGGAACACCTGAAGTGTAGTGCAATGCAGAGATCTTTTTTTCTATTTAGGTTTGAAGCATCATCTTTTTTTTGTACGAGACAATCAGAATTCAGTGCACTTATCCACTTCCTGATCATTCATTTATTGGTTTACCCTTATCATTTTTGATGATATCGTATAGATAGATGGATTGGTCAAGTTGCATCCTATTGAATTGGTTGAATATGGGAGTTGTTTACAGTTGCTCCAGCTGTACAGACCAGTGTAGCACAGCAAAACATGACCACTTGACCACTTATAAGCAGACATAATACATCAGGGACAATCCAACAAGGCATTTCTAGATTCCAACCAACGAGCATCTCCACAATCATAATGCCACCACTCCCATGACAAAGGCCTTTAAATTCTCGTTGGCTGTAATCCACGCCGTAAATCAAGTGGAAGGGAGGGGGCTCTGAAGTACAGCTCCAGATACAAGGACGAAGATGGATGAGAGAGAAGCTGTTCCTGACTTAAATATGGACGGCGATACTGTAATTATGAGTAATAATTCAAATGTTGCCATAACTAGAGTACAGTATAGCAAACAGAAGATATGAAAAGGGGCTCCAAAGATGCAAGCCTGATACAACTGATGCTTTACTGAATGACATTTGATAGGATACAGTAGATTATTCTATGCTATGTTTTGTGAAAATAGATTGGATTAAATTAGATTAAATCATTTGTCAGAAATTGTCAAAAACATGAAAGTCGTCTTCCTGGTCGTACAAAACATACATTACACAATATTGACAATACATACACTACAATAAAATGTGTCATTGCACAAGTAGAAGTGCTAAGTGCATACAGTAGGTTTCAGTCTCTTATCTCTCAGGGACTACAGAAGAAAATTAGCTAGCTAGCAAAATCTGATGCAATGGCATGTTGTACATGGTCCCTGACAAATAAACAAATAAATAAACAAATGTTTCCATTATAGAACAGAGGTGGTGACAGAGAGTGAATGGTTGTTACAGGCAGTAGAGAGACTGATTTGACGCCATAGAGCCAGGCCACTCTCAACTGCCTAGTGAATGTAGCTCCTCTCCGTTTGATTGCGATGGTTACAATGGGTGGTAAAAAAAGACTGGGCATTTACCATGGAGGATTGCAATTATGCAACTCCATCAGAGGTGCATCCTCTAAGCCCTTTTTTTATCAGCAGATGTCACAAAGGGCTTTTACGGAAACCCCAGCCTAAAACCCCAAAGAGCAAGCAATGCATGGTGGCTAGGAAAAACTCACAAGAAATGCAGGAACCTAGGAAGAAACCTAGAGAGGAACCAGGCTATGTGGGGTGGCCAGTCCTCTTCTGGCTGGCTATTAAATATAGATCGTTTTTCAAGATGTTCAAACGTTCATAGATGACCAGCAGGGTCAAATAATAATCACAGTGGTCATAGAGGGTGCAACAGTTCAGCACCAGGTCATAGCCGACAGGTCATAGCCGAGCATTCAGAGATGAAGACAGAGAGAGCGAGAGGGGTCCTACTGTAGCCCTATTAATAAGCTGGTAACACAGATCATTCATCAGTGCTTCAGGGTGTGTTCATTGTCATAGTCAATGTAAGCTACATGTAGCCTAATGAAAATAATGATATAGAAACTTGTATTTAAATTAAATGTAGATATTCAACAACAAATGCTGTTTGTCGAGCGCATCTTTTACATCATGTCATTGTTTGCCTCGTTGCTCAAGTGGTTTGCAAGTGATTTCCATTTTTTTAATGGTTGTCAAATCGCTTGGATCATCTTTTTCACTGTACTCATCACTGTCTCTCCTGTGCAGCCATTTAATACATCATACATGCACTCTCTCTCCGCAACTTTCCCTGACAGTTAATTTGGCCTTGGCCTATTTACATTCAGCAAATTAGCAAGAGCAAGCCTGCTTCTCTCCACGAAAAGGCTATTAGGCCTAGTATGAAATTTAAAAAATAATAATACATCTGCTATAGTTTTTGTAGCCTATAGCTTATCCTGGGATTTCAGGAGAAGAGGAATAGCGGAGAGGCCTGTGTCTGTAGCCTATAGCCTATTGCGCATGGGGAATAGCTGGAAGAGAGGCTAGAGTTGTGTAGCCAAAGAAGCTAAATATTAGCTAACTATTAGGCCACTCATTAGCTAAATATTAGGGCTATAAATACAGTATTTACCTGTCAAATATTTTTTATTAACAGATTATGAAATGGCAGGTCTGTGCGTTCCTCCAGGCTGCACTCTGCAGCAGTTGGGCATGCAAATCTGCACTATTGATTAGGCCTACGTTTTTAGACAATAACATAATTCTACCTAGGCTACAACAACATTGTTATCAAGTGAGCAAACAATTATTGGCTAGGTCTGTAAACCGCAGTGATGTCGGCTCATTGGATTATTAGGATCCCCATTAGCTGTGACGATTGCAGCAGCTACTCTTCCTGGGGTCCACAAAAAACCTGAAACATGACATAATCCAGAACATTAATGGACAAGAACAGTTTAAGAACAGAACTATGTGCTTTTAAAACGCCACACCTTGCTGGTGGGCTAAGTGCTGTGTGTAAATTGACTATGCAAAAATTAGGAATTTAACACATTAATGCTTCTTCTAAAAACAAAAAGTGATGCAGTCAGTCTCTCCTTTACATTTAGCCAAGAGAGGCTGGCATGCATAGTATTGATATTAACTCTCTGATTACGGTGAAGAGCAAGACAATAACCGCTCAAACATCCGGTTTTGAATGCTTCATGCCGATATAACTGCATAAAATGAAATACAATTTTATTTATTACGTGCCGAATACAGCTGTGTAGACTTTACCGTGAAATGCTTGCTTAAGAGTCCTTCCCAATGATGCAAAAAAATCAACAACAGGAATACATAAAACTGGAGCTATATGCAGGGAGTACCATACAGCCTCAGCCTGATTATCCAACCATTTGGATCCGTTATGGGTCTGTTCTCGACAGTTTACAAGGTCCAGAAAGGTACATTAGCAGGCTACTCATATGGTGTATTTTGATCACATCATCTCTCCCCCCCTTTAACATTATCCAACCAGGGGCGTTTTTAACCAAACGGAAGCAAACAGAGCAAAATAAAAGTTTCTTAAAGACAACTTTCGGTAGGTCCCTCCCCGTTTCGTTCTGTTTGCTTCCGTTTAAGAAACGCTTTGCAACAGAATTTGCGTAATGAATACGCCCCAGTTCTTTTGGTTTCTGTATTTTACATTCAGCAAACAAGAGGAAGCTGTAGTAGTAAATACAATGCTCTAAATAGGTGTACAACAAGCTGTTGTAGGCCTAGTCTAGCTTTTCCTGGGACTTCAAGAGCTAAACAGTCATTATTAGGAATAATATGAAATATCAGGCAGCCTAGAAAAAGGAAGAGAACATCTTGTAGGCATACAGATAGTACGGCCATCCACATGGACTGTTGTCCTCCCCATTCGGTAGCAACTCCTCCAACACCAGATTTAATCCATTCACTTTTTTCCCCATTGAGGAACCATCTCCTTTCGACTCAAAAATTCCATTGAACGTTTATAGACTATCTTCAGCAGACAGAGACTGCAAATAAACCCCTAAATTATTGTGAAGATAACTTTTTTTTCACGAGCTACGTAATTGTGCAACGCCATGCTTGTTGTTGCAATAAATCACAGAGGTTTTTGGTGCTTTCAAGACAACTGGGAACTCAAAAGAAAAATGTATGTCAAATCATGACGTCAGTGATCTTCAAGTGGGAAAGTCGGAGCTCTAGAAAGATGCTTGAGTTTCCGACTTTGAATTCCGAGTTGGATGACGGTTCAAAACGATTTTCCCAGTTGGGGCTATAGAGTTCCCAGTTATCTTGAACGCACTGAAGTCAGAATAATGAGATTTCCTAATTCCCAGTTGTTTTGAACGTGGCATTTCTACCACTGTTCTTGTTGAAGGAAAAAGGAAACCGCACATTGCTCTTGATAGTATCACTGATATTTAATAAGCTTACGTATCGGCCTCACGGCCTTCGTCAGAGCTTTTGTGATTTAAAAAAATGTGCACCCTTATGTAGACCTGGCCTACCCACATCCGTTCTTGTTGCAGGCTAGCTTCCCATTTCATCACTACAAGCGCTATTTGATTAGCCAGATACGCTACACGCCCACATTCTGGATATGCCAAGCACAAAGAGGGACTGATCAAATACTGATATTTAATCGATTACAAATTACATGAACCTCCCCTGGACTAAATTGCTTTAAAAAAATCACAACAACAAAAAAGCATCCAGTCCCTTACCAACATGGACCATTGCCAACATGTCTGCATTGCACCATTTGAATTGGATCTCACTCAACGATGGAAGTGATATTTGTGAGCTAAAAACAATGATGAATTCAAAGATTTTGCAATGCAGTGTTACTCTACTGTCTCACATTATGCTGTTGTGCAGTATTATGACAAAGTCTGCGTCCCAAATGGCAGCCATAGGGCTTTGGTCAAAAGTAGTGCACTATACTGTATATAGGGAATAGGGTGCCAATTGGGATGTATACACACCAATAAGTGCTGGCTTTCTAATCTTGTCTAGATAGTGGGTTGTTGAAATATGAATCCTGCTGTATTTGTTCCACAGAGTGCATCACCCCAGAGCCCATTGGTCACAGTAGAGCTCAGGGGCCCAGTTGCATAAAACATCTTAAGTTAATTTTCCCCTTATCTTTTCCCTTGGTTTCCTTAACTTTAACAATGGAAGGTGCACAATCCATGGCTACAAAGCTAGCTGGCTAGTTAGCGATGGCTACTCTGTAAACTAGTGTCGTGTCTTTGACTATGCCAGATTAATTGCTATGACATGCTATTCTATAAAATAATTTCTCCGTAATTAATATTACCTGATTGAACTAATCATGTAAATATGAATTAACTAGAGGGACACCACGAAAGAATATTTATAGAGCTGTTATCTTTCGAATAAACTCTTAAAGATTTAGTAATATTTTACTAAATAGCAGTCACATTAATCGTCATTTTATTCAGTCTCATCTGAAAGTTGTAAGTCCTTGATTATCTGCAAGAATCCTGGCTAACAAGTTGAATCAGCAATACAAAATTGGGTTTAATTATTTATTTACTAAATACCTAACTAATCACACAGAAACACACATACACCATTAAATCATAACTTGATCACAAATTACGTCATACAGAAAAACGTCCCTAGCGGGCGGAATAGGTATGACAGCTTGTTACACAAAGGAAAGGGGCTGAGTCCTAGTGAAAGAGCGGGAGACTTGAACATAGGCGAGCTGTACTATCGTAAATACAGTATCTTATGCATTCTAAATTACCGCCCATTTGAAGAGGAAAATGCAATACATATTTACTCTGAGCTGCGCTTCAGTAGGTTGGTGGTAGATGGACCGTGTTGCCAACCCGAGTCCTCTGTCCTTTGAAGAATGTCTCTGGTAATCACGGGATACGTTGGGGAACGTTGTGTGTAGTAGATGGAAGACCGTATCGTCCTTCCTAACCTGCGTTTAGCTGTTGCTAACTCAACGTCTAGGAGATATCACTTCTGTAGTGAATACGAGTTCAAAGTTCATACCATTCACAATCAAAGTCCATGCTGATGTTGGCTTCATCTATAGTTATTATCTGAACCATTCTGACACTGGATCGTCATCCTAGCGTACCTGGAACAGAAAGTTATATTCTTGTTCGTGGCTTTTATAGTGGAGGGAGAGGGGTGTGTCTGAAAAGTTTATAACCCATGCCTCTTCACAGGGGCGGACCACTGTGAGCAGAGAAACTTATGAAAGCACAGATCTCTCATTTGGAAGCTAAAATTACATTTCACCTCTTCACAAATAATGTCATATTCAAACATTTGAATTAAACAACAATTCCATGTGAATCCGATACCTCTGACGTTTAGACTTTCCACAGTAGAGTTTATGTCATTCTATCATTAATGAGAATGTGTCAGAGGGCAACCGAACTGACATAATATACCTTAAGTACCCCCGCATATGTTCAGTTGGTCGGATCACCAGAATATAGTTCATTCGCCCAACTTCTGATGTTACCAGAACCTCTATGTTAACCCATGGGTTTCCTTATGTCACATCAGTTATAGTAGGGAGAGAGAAAAAAGGGGAAAGAGGTATTTATGACTGTCATAAACCTACCCCCAACCCAACGTCATGACACTAGCTTGACATACTAGAAAGTAATAAAACAAGTTGAGAAAAAGTAACTACAAAAACATGGTTGTTTATCTTCTGAAGCAATTTGTTCATCCTGTTTATCCTGTTCTATTTTGCTATCTCATAAAACTAAAGCGAGATCTTTTTGATGGAGACTTTTAGTCAGTGAATCAGGCCGTCTCCATGGTAACCAGTTACTCTTTCTGCCATACATGCCTTCAAACTACCGTAAAACCACTTAAGTATGATTTCCTTACATAAGGAAATATTTGAGGGGCTCTATGCAACATTCCTTAAACAATTCCCTTAGGTAAGGGGAAATGATTCCTTAAGGGAAACATTTAAGATGTTTTATGCAACTGGGCCCAGGCCCGCTGATATGGAGAGAAGGCTAGATGAACCTTCACTGATAACGTCTCTCTATTGATGAGCTGGTGCTTATCATCATGCTGATAGCATCCCCTCTAAAGTGAGAAGCATTATCTCCCATTGAAGAATATCTAAATCTCTGACAAACGCTGCTGTCGCAAGGTTGGTACTGAAGGGAGAATGTTGTGCTTCTTGGTGAGAAGCTTTTATCAAAATAATAATAATAATACTTTTAAAAAAGGCAACTCATAATAATGAATTGTATCAAAGTATTTTTATTGGTACCTAACATTATTACTGTTTGTAGACTCTGGGTGGGGAACATGAAAGGCAGACTTTAGTAGTGGTCCTTTGTAGCTCAATAGGTAGAGCATGGGGTAGTGGGTTCAATTCCTGGGACCACCCATACCTAAAAAGTATGCATGCATGACTGTAGGTCGCTTTGGATAAATGGCATATACTGTATATTACCATACTATACAGTATGTTCCTGACTCTCTTTGTCGTTCTTTCCCCAGATGGAATGTTCGGGAGGTGTCAATCCACACCCGTTCCGGTAGCAGAGGTGTATACGTATGATGTGTCTCCATCTGTGGTTCAGCGCTTCAGGACTCTACTGCAGAAACTCACCCACAGAGGTAAGTACAGTACAGTACACCAACGCTACCACTACAGTTTCTGCTGCTGCTGCCATCACTATCATCCACCCCTGAGTCATTAGAGTATGTCAATGTAACGTTGCCTGGCTACCCAGAGTCCTTGCTCCGGCCAAACACTACACAACACTCACGGATGTTTGTTTCTTCTCCGCAATGAGTCAGGATCTGAGTACCTCCCCGACACCTTCACAGAATGCAAACACATTCTGGACCGTCTGATTGGTCCAGAAACCGATGGGTTGGGCCAGCGCCAGAACATACATTGGTAAAGCGGCAGTTTGAACGCTTTGATACAGTGACAGTCGGTGCCGTTTAAGATGAGGGAGGAAGATTTATTTTTATGAGCATGGCTTTATTTCTGTTACAGCATATTGGATGACTGTTGGATCACCCAGCTCAATGTAACATCGATAGGTTTAAAACGAAAGTTTATAACGTTGGTGCACATGTCGAGAAACAAATTGGAGTAATCAAGGTGACAGACAGTGACACATTCAATACCACCTTGCACACTCTTGCCTGCATCTAACTGATCTAGGGTGTAATCATTACAAACAGTTGCAGAAATGTGTTTCTATTGGACAAATTCAGGTAGGTCTATCCCCGTTTCGTTCCGTTTGCTTCCGTTTAGGAAAAGTTTTTCAACAGAATTGGTGGAATGAATACACCCGTGATCAAATCAAATCACATTTTTTGGGTCGCATTCATATGTTTAGCAGATGTTATTGCGGTTGTAGCGAAATGCTTGTGTTCCTAACGCCAACAGTGCAGTAGTATCTAGCAATTCACAACAATACACAAAAATCTAAAAGTAAATGAATGGAATTAAGAAATATATAAATATTAGGACGAGCAATGCCGGAGTGGCATTGACTAAAATACAGTAGAATACAGTATATACATATGAAATCAAATCAAAAATCGAATCAAATCAAACTTTATTTGTCACATGCGCCGAATACAACAAGTGTAGACCTTACCGTGAAATGCTTAGTTACAAGCCCTTAAGCAACAGTGCAGTTCAAGAAGAGTTAAGAAAATATTTACAAAATAGACTAAAGTAAAAAATAATAATAAAAAGTAACACAATAAGAATAACAATAACGAGGCTATATACAGGGGGTACCGGTACCGAGTCAGTGTGCGGGGGTACAGGTTAGTTGAGGTAATTTGTACATGTAGGTAGGGGTGAAGTGACTATGCATGGATAATAAACAGCAAGTAGCAGCAGTGTACAAAAAGGGGGGGGGGGGTCAATGTAAATAGTTCGGTGGCGATTTTATTAAATGTTCAGCAGTCTTATGGCTTGGGGGTAGAAGCTGAGCCTTATGGTCCTAGACTTGGCGCCCCGGTACCATTTGCCGTGCGGTAGCAGAGAAAACACTTTATAACTTGGGTGACTGGAGTCTCCTTACTGTCAGATGCCGAGCAGTTGCCACACCAGGCGGTGATGCAACCGGTCGGGATGCTCTCGATGGTGCAGCTGTAGAACCTTTTGAGGATCTGGGGACCCATGCCAAATATTTAGTCTCCTGAGGAGAAAAATGTGTTGTCGTGCCCTCTTCACGACTGTCTTGGTATGTTTGGACCATGATAGTTTGTTGGTCCAAACTCGACCCGCTCCACTACAGCCCTGTTGATGTTAATGGGGGCCTGGTCGGCCCTCCTTTTCCTATGGTCCACGATCAGCTCCTTTGTCTTGCTCACATTGAGGGAGAGGTTGTTGTCCTGGCACCACACTGCCAGTTCTCTGACCTCCTCCCCATCGGCCATCTCATCGTTGTCGGTGATCAGACCTACTACCACTGTTGTGTCGTCAGCAAACTTAATGATGGTGTTGGAGTCGTGTTTGGCCACGCAGTCGTGGGTGAACAGGGAGTACAGGAGGGGACTAAGTACACACCCCTCAGGGGCACCAGTGTTAAGGATCAGCGTGGCAGACGTGTTGTGGCCTACTCTTACCACCTGGGGGCAGCCCGTCAGGAAGTCCAGGATCCAGTTGCAGAGGGAGGTGTTTAGTCCCAGAGTCCTTAGCTTAGTGATGAGCTTCGTGGGCACTATGGTGTTGAACGCTGAGCTGTAGTCAATGAACAGCATTCTCACATAGGTGTTCCTTTTGTCCAGGTGGGAAAGGGCAGTGTGGAGTGCGATTGAGATTGCGTCATCTGTGAATATGTTGGGGTGGTATGCGAATTGGAGTGGGTCTAGGGTGTACGGTAGAATGCTGTTGATGTGAGCCATGACCAGCCTTTCAAAGCACTTCATGGCACCCGATGAGAGTGCTACGGGGCGGTAATCATTTAGTCAGGTTTCCTTCGCTTCCCTGAGCACAGGGACTATGGTGGTCTGTTTGAAACATGTAGGTATTACAGACTCGGGAAGAGAGAGGTTGAAAATGTCAGTGAAGACACTTGACAGTTGGTATGCTTTGAGAACACATCCTGGTAATCCGTCTGGCCCAGCGGCTTTGTGAATGTTGACATGTTTAAAGGTTTTGTTCTCATCGGCTAACGAGAGTGTTATCACACAGTCATTCAGAACAACTGGTGCTCCTGTGCATGCTTCAGTGTTGCTTGCCTCGAATCGAGCATAAAAGGCATTTAGCTCGTCTCGTAGGCTCTCGTCACTGGGCAGCTCGTGTCTGGATTTCCCTTTGTAGTCCGTAATAGTTTTCAAGCCCTGCCACATCCGACGAGCATCAGAGCAGGTATAGTAGGATTCAATCTTAATCCTGTATTGACGCTTTACTTGTTTGATGGTTCGTCTGAGGGCATAGCGGGATTTCTTATAAGCGTCCAGATTAGTCTCCCGCTCCTTGAAAGCAGACCACTTCCGTATTGAGTGAGTCACTGGTACTTCCTGCTTTAGTTTTTGCTTGTAAGCAGGAATCAGGAGGATAGAATTATGGTCAGATTTACCAAATGGTTGGCGGGGGAGAGCTTTGTATGCATCTCTGTGTGTGGAGTAAAGTAGTTTTAGGATTTTTTTCCCTCTGGTTGCACATGCTGGTAAAAATTTGGTAAAACTGATTTATGCTCGCCTGCATTAAAACTTCTTAGGGCTAGGTATCCCGTCAGCGGCAACAACAACAACAAGTTGTCGTCGACAACTTCCGGTGAAATTGGAGGGCGCGCAATTCAAATAAATAATCATAGAAATTATGGATTTTAAACATCTAGGTACATACAAGTTTCTTATATCGGTTAAAATGTCGGTTATATCGGTTAAAATGCAGACTCAATAGCCTTGGTTTCTCAAATGATTGCCTCGCCTGGTTCACCAACTACTTCTCTGATAGAGTTCAGTGTGTCAAATCGGAGGGCCTGTTGTCCGGGCCTCTGGCAGTCTCTATGGAGGTGCCACAGGGTTCAATTCTTGGGCCGACTCTTTTCTCTGTATACATCAATGATGTCGCTCTTGCTGCTGGTGAGTCTCTGATCCACCTCTACGCAGACGACACCATTCTGTATACTTCTTCTTTGGACATTGTGTTAACAACCCCCCAGACGAGCTTCAATGCCAAACAACTCTCCTTCCGTGGCCTCCAACTGCTCTTAAATACAAGTAAAACTAAATGCATGCTCTCCAACCGATCGCTGCCGGCACCCGCCCGTCCAGCATCACTACTCTGGACGGTTCTGACTTAGAATATGTGGACAACTACAAATACCTAGGTTAGACTGTAAACTCTCCTTCCAGACTCACATCAAAAATCTCCAATCCAAAGTTAAATCTAGAATTGGCTTCCTATTTCGCAACAAAGTATCCTTCACTCATGCTGCCAAACATACTCTCGTAAAACTGACCATCCTACCGATCCTCGACTTCGGCGATGTCATTTACAAAATAGCCTCCAATACCCTACTCAATAAATTGGATGCAGTCTATCACAGTGCCATCCGTTTTGTCACCAAAGTCCCATATACTACCCACCACTGCGACCTGTACGCTCTCGTTGGCTGGCCCTCGCTTCATACTCGTCGCCAAACCCACTGGCTCCAGGTCATCTACAAGACCCTGCTAGGTAAAGTCCCCCCTTATCTCAGCTCGCTGGTCACCATAGCAGCACCCACCTGTAGCACGCGCTCCAGCAGGTATATCTCTCTGGTCACCCCCAAAGCCAATTCCTCCTTTGGGCGCCTCTCCTTCCAGTTCTCTGCTGCCAATGACTGGAACGAACTACAAAAATCTCTGAAACTGGAAACACTTATCTCCCTCACGTTAACCACCAGCTGTTAGAGCAGCTCACAGATTACTACACCTGTACATAGCCCATCTATAATTTAGCCCAAACAACTACCTCTTCCCCTACTGTATTTATTTATTTTGCTCCTTTGCACCCCATTATTTCTATTTCTACTTTGCACATTCTTCCACTGCAAATCTACCATTCCAGTGTTTTACTTGCTATATTGTATTTACCTCGCCACCATGGCCTTTTTTTGCCTTTACCTCCCTTATCTCACCTCATTTGCTCACATTGTATATAGATTTATTTTTCTACTGTATTATTGACTGTATGTTTGTTTTACTCCATGTGTAACTCTGTGTTGTTGTATGTGTCAAACTGCTTTGCTTTATCTTGGCCAGGTCGCAATTGTAAATGAGAACTTGTTCTCAACTTGCCTACCTGGTTAAATAAAGGTGAAAATAAAATAAAAAAGCTTAAATTCTTGTTAATCTACCTGCATTGTCTGATTTACAATAGGCTTTCCAGCAAAAGCATGCCATGCGATTGTTTGAGGACGCCGCCATACATCAAAATATTTTTCAACAAAAATCACAAATAGCGATTAAATATCCACTTACTTTTTGAAAATCTTCCTCTGATTTGCAATCCCAAGGGGCCCAGCTACAACATGTATGGTCGTTCTGTTAGATAAAATCCTTCTTTATATCCTGAAAAGTCAGTTTAGTTGGCGCCATCGATTTGAGTAATCCAATCATTCAACATGCAGAGAAAGGAATCCAAAAAGCTACCGCTAAACTTTGTTAAAACAAGTCAAAATAAATTTCTATTTAACCCTCAGGTACCCTAAAATGTAATTAAACTATAATATTTCATACGATAAGAAGTATGTTCAATAGAAAAGCTAAATTAGCAAGTGCGCGTCCTCTTCGTCACACGCGCTCAGACTAATTTCCAACTCTGACTCCCTGTACCAAAACTCTAAATTCTTCCTTGTTTGGGAAGGATCAAGCCTGAAACCTTGAACAAAGACTGTTGACATCTAGTGGAAGCAATAGGAATTGCAATCTGGGAGCTGGAATTGCATATGACCCATAGCTTTCCATTGAAAGAGCATGGGCTCTCCAAAAAAAAAATATTCTGGTTGGTTTTTCTTTGGATTTTCACCAACCATATCAATTGTGTTATAGTCTCATACATTATTTTAACATCTCTACAAACTTCAAAGTGTTTTCTATCCAATGCTACCAATTATATGCATATCCTGGCTTCTGGGCTTGATTAACAGGCAGTTTACTTTGGGCACATCAGTCAGACAGGCAGTGGAGAAAAATAGACCCTAGCCCGAAGAAGTTTAAAGTCCCCGGCCACTAGGAGCGCCGCTTCAGGGTGAGCGTTTTCTTCTTTTCTTATGGCCTTATAGAGTTGGTTGAAAGCGGTCTTAGTGCCAGCTTCGTTCTGTGGTGGTAAATAGACGGCTATGAATAAAATAGATGAGAACTCTCTTGGTAGATAATGTGGTCTACAGCTTATCATAAGGTACTCTACATCAGGCGAGCAATACCTCGAGACTTCTTTAATATTATACATTGCGCACCAGCTGTTGTTGACAAATAAACACATACCCCCACCCCTTGTCTTACCAGACATAGCTTCTCTGTTCTGCCGGTGCATGGAAAATCCCACCAGCTCTATATTATCCGTATCGTCGTTCAGCCACGTCTCAGTGAAACATAAGATATTACAGTTTTTAATGTCCTGTTGGTAGGATAATGTTAATCGTAGGGGATTAACGTTAGCAAGAAGAACAGATGGTAGTGGGAGTTTACTCGCTCACCTACGGATTCTCAGAAGGCTGCTCGATCTGCGGCCCCTTTTCCTGCGTCTTTTCTTCAAGCAAATGACGGGGATCTTCCAGTGAAAGCAGTATATCCTTCTCGTCGACTCATTAAAGGAAAAAGTGTCTTCCAGTCCGCAGTAAGTAATCGCTGTTCTGATGTCTAGAAGTTATTTTCGGTCATAAGAGACGGTAGCAGCAACATTATGCGTAATACTGTATGTAAACATTATCAAAGTGACCAGTGAATCCATGTACAGTTGAAGTCATACGTTTACATACACATAGGTTGGAGTCATTAAAACTCGTTCTTCAACCACTCTACAAATTTCTTGTTAACAAACTATAGTTTTGGCAAGTCGGTTAGGACATCTACTTTCTGCATGACACAAGTAATTTTTCCAACAATTGTTTACAGACAGATTATTTCACTTATAATTCACTGTATCACAATTCCAGTGGGTCAGAAGTTTACATACACTAAGTTGACTGTGCCTTTAAACAGCTTGGAAAATTCCAGAAAAGTATGTCATGGCTTTAGAAGCTTCTGATAGGCTAATTGACATCATTTGAGTCAATTGGAGGTGTACCTGTGGATGTATTTCAAGGCCTACCTTCAAACTCAGTGCCTCAGAAAAAAAAATGTAGACCTCCACAATCTGGTTCATCCTTGGGAGCAATTTCCAAACGCCTGAAGGTACCACGTTCATCTGTACAAACAATAGTACGCAAGTATAAGCACCATGGGACCATGCAGCCGTCATACCGCTCAGGAAGGAGACGCGTTCTGTCTCCTAGAGATGAACATATTTTGATGCAAAAAGTGCAAAACAATCCCAGAACAACAGCAAAGGACCTTGTGAAGATGCTGGAGGAAACTATAAATGTATTTATATCCACAGTAAAACAAGTAGACATAACCTGAAAGGCCGCTCAGCAAGGAAGAAGCCACTGCTTCAAAACCGCCATAAAAAAGCCAGACTACGGTTTGCAACTGCACATGGGGACAAAGATCGTACTTTTTGGAGAAATGTCCTCTGGTCTGATGAAATAAAAATATAACTGTTTGGCCATAATGACCATTGTTATGTTTGGAGGGAAAAGGGGGTGGCTTGCAAGCGAAGAACACCATCCCAACCGCGAAGCACGGGGGTGGCAGCATCATGTTGTGGGGGTGCTTTGCTGCAGGAGGGACTGGTGCACTTCACAAAATAGATGGCATCATGAGGAAAGAAAATTATGTGGATATATTGAAGCAGCATCTCAAGACATCAGTCAGAAAGTTAAAGCTTTGTCGCAAATGGGTCTTCCAAATGGACAATGACCCCAAGCATACTTCCAAAGTTGTGGCAAAATGGCTCAAGGGCAACAAAGTCAAGGTATTGGAGGGGCCATCACAAAGCCCTGACCTCAATCCCATAGACAATTTGTGGGCAGAACTGAAAAAGCGTGTGCGAGCAAGGAGGCCTACAATCCTGACTCAGTTACACCAGCTCTGTCAGGAGGAATGGGCCAAAATTCACCCAACTTATTGTGGGAAGCTTGTGAAAGGCTACTAAAATGGCTCAAGGGCAACAAAGTCAAGGTATTGGAGGGGCCATCACAAAGCCCTGACCTCAATCCCATAGACAATTTGTGGGCAGAACTGAAAAAGCGTGTGCGAGCAAGGAGGCCTACAATCCTGACTCAGTTACACCAGCTCTGTCAGGAGGAATGGGCCAAAATTCACCCAACTTATTGTGGGAAGCTTGTGAAAGGCTACTTGAAACGTTTGACCCAAGTTAAAGAATTTAAAGGCAATGCTACCAAATACTAATTGAGTGTTTGTAAACTTCTGACCCACTAGGAATGTGATGAAAGAAATAAAAGCTGAAATAAATAATTCTCTCAACTATTATTCTGACATTTCACATTCTTAAAATAAAGTGGGGATCCTAACTGACCAAAGACAGGGAATTGTTGCTCGGATTAAATGTCAGGAATTGTGAAAAACTGAGTTTTAATGTATTTGGCTAAGGTGTATGTAAACTTCCGACTTCAACTGTAGCTAGCTCTCACTCTGTCTGTTGCTTCTCATACATTTTTTAAGAAATTAATTTGTTCAAAACCCTTCAACTATTGTCTTTCTCTTTGAGTCAACTACTCACCACATGCTATGCACTGCAGTGCTAGCTAGCTGTAGCTTGTACTTTCAGTACTAGATTCTCTGATCCTTTGATTGGGTGGACAACATGTCAGTTCATGCAAGAGCTCTGATAGGTTGGAGGATGTCCTCCGGAAGTCGTCATAATTACTGTGGAAGTCTATGGAAGGGGGTGAGAACCATGAGCCTCCAAGGTTTTCTATTGTAAGTCAGTGTACCCAAAGGAGGACGGAAAATAGCTGTCCTCTTGCTACACCTTGCAGAGTTCTGTTGAGGCAACTGTAGACCTTTATTGAAAAACAGTGTGTTTTAATCAGTTATTTGGTGATGTGAATATACTTAGTATAGGTCTATCTAAAAAAGGATACATTTTTTATGTTTAACAATTTTTATTTTTATGAAATTCATTGAGTAGGATGTTCCTCCAATGAGGAGCCCTGCTGTCTGATTCGTTGGAGACAATCCAATCGCTGATGACTTTGTTTTGTACAACGCCCCTTGTGTCTCTCGTCACCACAAACGACCTCAACGATGGCAGTCTCCGGCTAAAGTATGTAGCGAATGACAGAGCAGCGGATTAATTTAGTGAAGAGTAGTCCGGCTAAATGTAATGAAACATTTGTAGAATTCAAAAAGTGGAACGTCAACTTAAAGGCAGCATACAGGAGATCATAAAACATGACTTGATTCTTATAAGCAAAACATTTATAGGAATTTATAGGCGTTTGTCAGGCATACAATTTCCACTTTTACACCAGCGCTACCACTTACCGCTGCTGCCGTCACTGTCTGTCACAGCCCCCTCTGAGGCATCCTCAGAGACCCAGCCACCCCACTGGTATTGGTGGGGAAATGTCAGCAATGCATAATTGTGTGCTTGCTTCAGTCACTACTTCTTCTCCTAAGCTATGCTCAATTTTACAACACTTACAATTAAAACTTCTAAACTTCTTCCACTACCATAAAAATACCTTTTTAGACCGCTGAACTGTTTTTTGTTTATTATTTCACCTTTATTTAACCCGGTAGGCCAGTTGAGAACAAGTTCTCATTTACAATTGCGACCTGGCCAAGATAAAGCAAAGCAGTTCGACACATACAACAACACAAAGTTACAAATGGAGTAAAACAAACATACAGTCAATACAGTAGAAAAATAAGTCTATATACAATGTGAGCACATGAGGTGAGATAAGGGAGGTAAAGGCAAAAAAAAGGCCATGGTGGCGAAGTAAATACAATATAGCAAGTAAAACACTGGAATGGTAGATTTGCAGTGGAAGAATGTGCAAAGTAGAGATAGAAATAATGGGGTGCAAAGGAGCAAAATAAATAAATACAGTAGGGGAGAGGTAGTTGTTTGGGCTAAATTATAGATGGGCTATGTACAGGTGCAGTAATCTGTGAGCTGCTTTGACAGCTGGTGCTTAAAGCTAGTGAGGGAGATAAGTGTTTCCAGTTTCAGAGATTTTTGTAGTTCATTCCAGTCATTGGCAGCAGAGAACTGGAAGGAGAGGCGGCCAAAGGAAGAATTGGTTTTGGGGGTGACCAGAGAGATATACTTGCTGCAGCGCGTGCTACAGGTGAGTGCTGCTATGGTGACCAGCGAGCTGAGATAAGGGGGGACTTTACCTAGCAGGGTCTTGTAGATGACCTGGAGCCAGTGGGTTTGGCGACGAGTATGAAGCGAGGGCCAGCCAACGAGAGCGTACAGGTTGCAGTGGTGGGTAGTATATGGGACTTTGGTGACAAAACGGATGGCACTGTGATAGACTGCATCCAATTTATTGAGTAGGGTATTGGAGGCTATTTTGTAAATGCCATCGCCGAAGTCGAGGATCGGTAGGATGGTCAGTTTTACGAGAGTATGTTTGGCAGCATGAGTGAAGGATACTTTGTTGCGAAATAGGAAGCCAATTCTAGATTTAACTTTGGATTGGAGATGTTTGATGTGAGTCTGGAAGGAGAGTTTACAGTCTAACCTAGGTATTTGTAGTTGTCCACATATTCATATAACAAGCACACAAATGTTAGTTTTCTAGTTATTAGTGTGCTTGCTACAGCAAGAACACTCCAAATTTTCCACCTACTTCGGATTCAGAGGTCCGTACAGTACGCACACGCTATTGCTGCCACCGTCACTGTCTGTCGATCAGACCTCCTGAGGCATCCTCAGCACCCCAGCCCTCACTGGCATTGGTTGGGAAATGTCAGCTATGCATAATTAGATTGGTAAATTCCTGTATTCCCATCATCAGAAAGCAGATGTTTCTTCCTGACGTCCTGTCTTCACCAGGAAACTGTTGAATCAGATTATTTATTTCCCCTTATTTCTTTTCAGTCTCCTGAGGGGGAAAAGGTGGTGTCGTGCCCTCTTCATGACTATCTTGGTATGTTTGGACCATGATAGTTTGTTGGTGATGTGGACACCACTTCAGCCCCATTGATGTTAATGGGGGCCTGTTCGGCCTTCCTTTTCCTATAGTCCACGGTCAGCTCCTTAGTCTTGCTCACATTGAGGGAGAGGTTGTTGTCCTGGCACCACTAATGTAGTTGGGTTTTTGTGTGGATCATATCAGGTACATTTCGTAAACCTTTTAAGCATAACCTTAAAATTCATCCACTGACTTTTATTCCACAGACAAAGGTATACTGACAACAGATTTTCTACAGAATATGCTAGAATTCCATGAACTTCACACCCCAGACTGTGCTTGGCATAGAGTGCTGTAATGACCATAAATAACCACCAGAGGGTGATCAATGCCTGTGTATCATAGACCATATATGCTGTGTATTCCATCCTCCCAACAGCAGTATGTTATTGATGTATAAAGACAGAAAAAATGTAAGGACATGTTCATACAGCACATGAAGAGCAAAATTGCAGAAATGGAGAAAGACATGACTTTTGAAGTTAAATCCTATTTTACACAGCCATCAAGTCATCATGTTTAATAGTTACTGAACAATTGAAAAATTATAATAGTTGTTTTATATAGATCAAATACCTTATCCTCTAGCAAGCCCTGGAAATCCACATACATTTCTAGAAATCAGCTCTAGACGGGCAAGCTACATAATGATATTCAGATTCCATAGTGCACAGTGCTGATTAATTTTATCAACCTATCCAGCTGAAATGAAATATGCTAATAGGTTATTTATCCTTGCTGTCTGAAAAACCATTAGGGGAACAAAACTGCAAAGAGCATCTGCATTTCAATCCCAGAACAGAGCACAGCAGAGCAACACGATGAGCAGAGCAGCACAAACCTAGAGTGCATCCTATTCCCTACACAGTGCACTACTTTTGACCAGATCCCTATGGGCTCAAAAGTAGTGAACGATGTAGGGAATAGTGTGCCATTTGGGATGAAGAACTAATGGCCTCGGAATATTCAACATAACGGCCACCACTGCCTCTGCTCTGACCCTCCAAGTGCTGGCCGGATAAAACAACAAAACAGAAACACCTCCATATTTTCAAAGCTACCAAGCTGCCTCTTGTTTCTCCTCATCCCAAAAACATAAACCCTGCTGATGGAGCACAGCATTATGGGGCTTTAACTTAACACTGAGGTTTTCCAGAAATCTTGGTTGGGAGACTCCTGGATGTCCTGCTTATCCCTCATGATCGGTCATGATTTTCTGGAAAAGCTGGAAATTTGGGGAGTAACTGGAATTTTCCAACACTATTTCTGTTAAATCAGCCCCATAGTTTGTACGTCTAATACCCTAACCCTGACCCCCTCCTTCTCACAGCTCTATCTCTGTTAACCCCAGATGCCCAACCAAGCGGACCTGTTCTTTATGTTCCATTGCTATGGACCCGTTTCGCCTGATGGTTGTGAAAACCTAAGCTGTGTGTGAATGTCTTGGCGGGGGTTACCGTTAATCAAGCTGCCGTGCCACATAACGTCTGTTCCTGTGAAAACACTGCCTATGCTCTCTTCTCACACAGAAAGCCATCAGGGCCCCCATTAAAGCCATCATTGAGCACAGTTATTTTCTGTGTTTGATAGTACTCCGTGTTTTACTGAGCAAGGCACTGCTCTGAGAGGTGTGTGGCAGGCAGGCTAAGCAGTAGCAGCAGACAGCAGTATGGTGGATTCCGAGTGTTCTATGTGTTCAGTGTGTTCCGCTGCTCCTCCCTCCTCAGGCTGTGGTGGATCTAGTGGCTGGCTGGATTCCAGAACCATGGACTCTACCTTCTGTGCTCCGCTCAATAGCATCATGGGACGCACCCACCACCGAGAGATATGCATTGCTTGATGCTCTCATCTGGTAGCCATGATAGCACATTTGCATACCTAAGTATGTAAAAAGGAGAGATCATTTCAGACCACTGTGCCCATATCGATCCATACTTTTATTCCCTGGGATATTTTACTGATATATATATATTCAGTGCTTTAAAAATATATATATTTCATCTAATTCAGCTCGTGAATATAGTAAGTCCCTATTAAGTGCCAAATAAAGTAACATGGTTGACTGTAACATGGTGGACGATTTTGACAGGGCGAATTGAAGCTTGTTGTGTGCAACAGGGTGTGGCAATTGAATGCAAGCTTCACAAAAAAAATGTGATTGCTAAAACATTTCTAGCATGTCTATCTATGCGTAACAGGGTTGATGTGTTATGCTCAACCCGTGCAGTTTTCCACCACAAAATACTGCAAAATGGCCAAAAAGGGTAGTACCAGCTCACCTGCTTTTACACTTTGACTATTAGATTAGATTATTATTATTTAAACATTTTCAATAATTTATAGTTGGTTTGAGGTTGTTAAGTCATTGAAATTTAGAGCTATTTACCTTTTAAAATATTGTCCTAGTAGTACCAGCTGTGTAATTTACTGATGGTCCCTAACTAGCCCCGAAGGGATATCAAATGTCAAACCAAATTGACCATAAGCATTACGATTAGGTCGAGTGTATCTGCGCTCCGAATTGATGATTACTTGGGTGCTGCCAGGTGTGGGCATGTGGGCAGGATTAAAATAAACCCAACCCACGGAAACTGTTACCGTACCGTTCATTCTGTGACGTACATTTTTTTTCTTATCCTCTCGCAAATGACCAAAATTATCCTATTTACACTTTATAGTAAATTTTGACACTAGAATAAATGTTTCTGTCTCATATGGATGCCATATAGGCCATTTTCAAAACAAGAAGTTGCTTTTTTAGGGGCAATACCTCTTTAAAGGGTACTTCATTTAATATAACAGGCTTTTAACATTCAATAATGGTGTACAATTTCTACTTAAAAGTGACACTTTTTTGTGGAACGACCCACATGCCTTCTTGGGCAAATGTGATTTATGCAAGCCAAGCATATCTAGCCAAAATGCTCACTTTAAACAGTAAGATGCACTGTGCAAAGTGATAATGATGTCATTGCAGATGCTATTTGCCCTGCATTCTAGTGTTGCTTGTATATTTCATGGATGCTGCCTCTCATCTGTGGAATGTCTCTATTAAATTGTTCAAGTGTGCGTGGCCATATTCTGGGTTACATTTGGTTCCGCCACCCCATCTGGTGTTGGCACCAGTCCTCAGTTCTGTTGCCAAAATGCGCTGTAGTTAAAGAAACAGAGGGGAATACATATGTGGCTGATGATGTCGCCTTTAGCCTTGTACACCTACTAACATGATGAAAGAATATTACAGGATGAGAAGGACTTAGGATATGTCCCAAATGGCACCATATTACCTTGATAGTGCATTACTGTTGACCGGAGCCCTATAGGGAATAGGTTGCCATTTGAGACACACCCTAAGTCATTCTCATCCTGTAATATTCTCTCAGCATGTTAGTAGGTGCACTAAAGTCTACATGATGAGAGCCACATATGCATTCCCCTCTGCTTCTTAGTGAACTTTGACCTTATCCACCAGGGATAACATTTTTAAACACCTCTTTCTCTGTTTCCCTTTGAGATTAGTCATATGATGCAATATATAGTACATGTTCAACCACTTGAAGAGTTCATTACCAAAACACTAAATCCACCAATGTTTCACCAGAAATGATTGCTTATGGGTACCTTCATGTCTGTGTAAAATATCACTGTTTTTGGATTTTCAATTAATAGATTTTAGGTGTGTATTAAAATTTGTTTTTCTGCAAAATGCTATGTACCCAAGAATTGTTCTTTAAACAAAGCTAATTTACCAACATGTCTGAAAATGGATATACTGTGGAGCATTTTGGAAAGAAACTCTTCATTTGTTCTAGTCATTCTATACATTCTGAGTGTTCCTTTTGATGTGTTGTGTGCAGGGTTGAACTGGGAGGATATAACATTTATTATCAGACACCTCTTAGTCTCTTCTCCTAACCTGTCTTTTCTTCCTTCCATTGTTTGTCACATAATGAAATACATGCTCAATATATTTATATTAGCTGGTTCTAGTATGACATTATAAGTGTTATTCCTGTTAATGTGTTATGTTCCAGGTTTGACCTGGGAGGATGAGACCGCCCAGCAGATCCTGTCCAAGGAGCTGTCTAAGCTGAGGAAGATCCCCTACAGACGCCTACAGGACTCCAGCCCCCCTGTCTACAGCAGCAGCAAATCCAGGTCACTGTTCTTGGCAGGCAGCACAATCCATTACACATGTGCATTCACACATGGACCAGTGGTGGCTGCTGAGGGGAGGGCGGCTCACAATAATGGCTGGAACAGAGCAAATGGAATGGCATCAAACACATGGGAACCATGTATTTGATACCATTCCACTTATTTCCGCTCCAGCCATTACCAGGAGCCCGTCCTCCCCAATTAAGGTGCCACCAACCTCCTGTGACACGGACACACACCTACAGACAGGCAGGCATGCACGTACTTATGCACACACACACACACACACACACACACACACACACACACACACACACACACACACACACACACACACACACAAACATATACACAAACAAACAAACAAACATATAGTGCAGACCTCAATAGGACATTGATTTACGCTTCAGACTCCAGGAGGGCACATGCAATGAGATGACTGATGGGCTACAGTATCTGCCCTGCCCACCACTGGTTTAGGTCTGAATGGTCTAGTCTATCTCTGGATAGTCCACGTTATCTGTCTCTCTCTCTCACTCTGTTTCTGTGTCTTCATGTGTCTCTTTCTGTCTCTCTCTCGTTCTCTCATTCTCTCTTTCTTTCTCTCTCTCTTTCTGTGTCTTCATGTGTCCCTTTCTGTCTCTCTCTTTCTCTATCTAGTTCTCGCTGTCTCTGTCGCACTCAGCCACACCACTCATTCTTACTCTCTACCTCTGCTTGTCTGGTCCAGGCCCTCTACCCAGGCTATGGACCCAGGAGACCGGAGGATCAAGCCAGTGGAGGTGGAGCTCAGTAGAAACCTCCAGAACTACCTGCAACGTCTGGGCCTCCTTCCCCAGGCCGCCTCCCCCGCCAGACCCAAGAGCCCCAGTAAGGTGAGGGGAGCCACTGACCATCCTCAGGCCCCTTCAGACCCCTCCTTGCACCTGCTTTAGCCTGCGATGAGCTGCTGGACCATGTTTTACTTCTACATGCATGGACATCTCTATATACACACACACACACACACACACTCACAAACACACTAATGTACACACATAGACACACACACACACACACACAAACTGACACAGCGGGAGCTGTGGATCATCTTTAGTACTCTGTATCATTATCTATCCCACTTCTGAAGGTTGGTGAATGAATGGCTGTTGGTTGATGATTGACGGGGATAGTTTCCTGCTGGATTATTATGAGGGAGATAATGCCCACCGAGGGTTCAGGAGTTCAGTTCCTTAATTAATAACGTCCACATGATGGGCTCTGTGTCATTTCTGTCCAGGGGGGTCACCAACATGGCCTAGCTGAATGAGAGGGCCAAACCCCTGCTGAGGGCCAGGCATTGAGGGGTTGGGAAGGGTACCCCTTTATTTATGAAGGATAGGGTTGATGGGAAACAAGGGGGAGTTGCCTTTTGTTTAAGACGAACGTGCGGGAGATGGATGGATCTTGGAATGTTGTTGACCCATCCCTATACTGTACTTCAATAGTAGATCATATAGGCTTATTTTACTGTTAACATTATCAATTAACCTTTCATTTGATGCTGGTGTATTACCTGGGGATTTAAGTGAAGCACTAAGTAAAGACGAACACATTTGTTTATTTGGTCACGGGACTTGCAATACCAGGATAGTGGGTTCCATTCCCGGGACCACCCATACTTAAAATCTATGCATGCATGACTTTAAGTTACTTTGGATAAAAGGGTCTGCTAAATGGTACATATTATTATTATATATGATTTGGTAACGCTTTCTATGAAGTATGTGTATTGTGCTTTATAATGTCATTTATGATGCCTTATAATACACTTATAATGTGTTTATTTATTATCTTGCAGAGTGACCGTTACCCATCTGGGGTCTCCTCTGACTACTACTGGCCAAAGTCCCAGGGAGAGGGAAACTTCTCCCCACTGACGTCCTTCCAGCCTCCCTACCAGGACAGATCTTCTGCGGGGGATGGAGACCTCCTTGTGGCTGCTCTCAGACACTATCTGTCTGGGCAGGTACCATCTCAGACCGGGGTGTCCACCAAGGGCCCGGTCCTGCCCTCCCTTCGCCTACGCCCCTCCTACAGCAACAGTATAGACAGTACTGGGCCTAAAGAGACCTCTCAATCTCAAACACCTAACCTGGACAGACCTCTACTCCTCCAGACAGCTGGAGCCAGCCAACCCTCTGCTCCCAAGGACCCTCTCAGTACAGTGGATGGTATGTGCCTCATTAAAAATGCTTTTACTGTACAAGTTGTTCCTCATTATTTCACTGTGAACAGATGATCACCATTAGTAGTCATGTATGCATCCACTGGAAATAATGGTATAGCATGCTATTAGTTGTTAAAGGAATAATCCACTCAAAATGTGTTTTATTATTCCACTGTTGGTACAGTCCCAAAATGTTTTGCATGTCAGCAATCAAGATATAGAACTTTCAAAACGCTAATGGTCACTGCCGGTGTCATGCATTTAGTATTTCTGCCTGCTTGAACGGCAATAGCTGAGATACACATGAAAACAGGAAATGTTTTCGATGGAACATCTCTCAGAGATGCACAAAAACGATATAACATTTGAAATGGGTGAATCTTCCCTTTCTGTGTAGGAGGGATTAGGAGAAGGGGGATGAGAGGAGGGAAGAGAAGAGGGAATGAGAGAGAGGAAAGGTTAGAGTACCTATGTCAATGGTTGTGTCTCAAATGGCACTATATTCCCTATAAGGCACTACTTTTGATAGTACCCTGGTCTATAGTAGTGTGTTATAGGGAATATACTTCCATTTGAGATGCAACCATTGATATACTGTAGGTACTCTACCATAGTTTTAACCCTTCCTCTCTAATCCCTCTTCTCTCCTCCTCTTATCCCCACTTTTCTTCCTCTCTCCTCCACAGAGGTGTTCATCCAGAAGGTTCTGAAGAATGTGGGCAGACACAACGTGGACGTGGACGACCTGAGTCCTACAGACCTGGACCAACTCTCTACGCTGATCACTGACGCCCTACAGGTAAAATAAACAATAACATCTTGATACTTTTCTTACTAGCTTTCATTTCACTGATTTAGCTGATTTTTGAGGAAGGTTTTACTTGGAATGAATGTGAAATGTGGTTGCCTAACCTAGCTACCTTGTTGAATGTGCACTGTCTGCAGATGTTCTGGATAAAATAATACATGTAAATGCAGGTAGTGGATCAAGAACATACCCACGCCCAGTCCAGAGCAGGACCCAGAGACCTGGGGGAGGAAGGGAACGAGGGGCCTGGAGAAGAAGGGCCTGGGGAACAGGAGGAGAAGGAGGAGAGTGTCCCTCCATCCACCACAGAGAAAACGGCTCCGGAGAGCACTCCAGTAGAGGAGGCTGTGGTCCAAGGTACTCAACCCTGACCGACTGGGAGGAGCCCTCCATCTGTCGTATTATCCCATAGTTCTCTCCAACACCTTTATCTGCTCCTTGTCTATCGATGCCAACTTCAGGGTGACTGGTTCAGATTGGCTGTTCTGTTCATTTTAAATGCAGTCAGACTTACTAGCAAAAAGAATCAGCTGAAAACGGTGAAAGGGAGAGTATACTGTATCTGCATGTTATTTGAGATATGCAAAGTTGGTGTGCTTGCTGCTTAATATTATTCTTGTTGTCAGTAAACATAGTAATTCTGTGTAATTTCCTGACAGAGCGACAAATGGAGGGAGACAGAGAGCCAGCAGACTCCAATGACAAGGTACCACATTTGGACTCTTAAAGAGATAAATGGTTTGAAAGCTGAGTGTAAAATGTCAAACGGAAGACTTACATTCCAAACGGTAATTTTATACTGTGTGTAGGGTATCAATCATCCAGATAAGATGTTTTTCAAAAGGAGTTTAGTAATTTGATGCTACATCTGCAATGTAGACAGTAAACCAGTTGGTATACACAACTTAGAGAAGAAGTCGATTTTTTAAAACTGATTAAAAACTTTTCAAGTGTTGTATTGACTGATTTTTCATCTGAGAAAGTTGATGCTGTCAATTTGCAGTCCTATCTTTCAGATTATGATTATTGACTTGTATCCTATCGCTCCATGTATTCTTAGACTTTGATGAGAGAAGCAAATCGCCTCTTCTCCTCTATCAAAACAGTTCCTTTATTCAGTACACAAGTACTAGAAAATATTTGTCTCATCATAATCAAGATGAGAAAAAGCCATGGTGCAATTATTATTTGAGTCGTATTTGTTGTCTTTCTGAGATCACCATGACTTGGGATCACCATGACCTGGGATCACCATGACTTGGGATCAACATGACCTGGGATCACCATGACTTGGGATCACCATGACTTGGGATCACCATGACTTGGGATCACCATGACTTGGGATCACCATGACTTGGGATCAACATGACCTGGGATCACCATGACTTGGGATCACCATGACCTGGGATCACCATGACTTGGGATCACCATGACTTGGGATCACCATGACCTGGGATAACCATGACTTGGGATCACCATGACCTGGGATAACCATGACTTGGGATCAACATGACTTGGGATCAACATGGGATCACCATGGCCTGGGATCACCATGACTTGGGATCACCATGACTTGGGATCACCATGACTTGGGATCACCATGGCCTGGGATCACCATGACCTGGGATCACCATGACTTGGGATCTCCATGACTTGGGATCACCATGACATTGTTCTGTGTTATTTCAGCCCCAAGATGCCGGCAGCTTATTTGGCAAGCTGCTGGTGTACCTGGATAAGATTGAGTCCCCAGCCCAGAGAGAGCCCCCAGGCTGGGCTGGTGTGGGTGCAGGGCTGGGTGAGGGGAGAGGTGTTGGTCTGGAGAACGTACATAGTAGGACCACTCAGGCTGAGGTGAGGACCACAATGAGTAAGGGACTAAGTACAGAGGTAGACCAGCTTCAATATTGCAGATCGATTGTGGCTTCCATCAATGTAATTATCTGCATAATTTCCAATTCCCCATATAAATAAAACATTTTTTAAATATATCTATATTTTTTTTATTTTCCCCTAACCCTACCACCCCTCCCCTAATTGGAGTAAACTAATGGACAACAACACTTAGGTTTCTACTTCCAGATTATACATACTAAATACATTTTTGTTGTTCAACTTTTTTGTTTAACCTCAATTTCTTTAAATGCATTGTATCCACATGTGTGGTTGAATTGTGTTTTTAAATGGTCAAATAAATCGAATCAAATCAAGGTGGCAGTGCAGAAGAAGTCGACCCACTCGACGGACATGGAGGAGGTGGCTGCCGTGGAGGGCTGGATCCAGGCAATGGAGCCTCCTGCTGCCAAGGTGGTCTACCAGGAGCCCCATAAGAAGAAAGTGAACGTCCAGGAGCTGCAGCTAGATGTCAAAGCTGCTGTGGACACGAAGAAGACTGATGATGACTACGGTTATGTCATCACCGACACTGAGTGAGTAGTGCCTGTCATAAACAATGAATGAGGCAACCACAGCTAATCAATCAATGTTCTACAGTATGTCTTTATGGAATTGCATTTAGTACAGTACAAAGGAGTCTTTTTTTAGTCCAGGGTCATCTGTGGTGAATTTACAGGTGTCAACATGTTGCATTGCGTCGCTGTCTGATGAAAACGCATATATTTCTTTACATTACATTTAATGAAAGCAGTAACTCCCCTCAATGTACTCTGAACATTTCATGACTCTAGGACCAAGGAAATGTATTCAAAATAGCTTCTGAAGTCTCATAAATGTATGTTTGTTCATATATGGTAATTTTTCTACATTTCCTGAAAAGTTTCTGTTTTGGAGATGTTTTCATCAGACAGCGACGATTGGGTAAGTTTGATCAGTAGCAACAATTTGGCTCCATTGGTGCAGTTCTGTTTATACTTTTGATGGTCTTTTTGTTTTTGTTTTGAATAAGCATAGCTGAAGTTGCTGTAAAACCAACCATTACAAATGGAGACAGAAATGTGTTTTAGATGCTAGACAACCAGAGGCCTACTGTGACCCTGTGTCTGCCAACAGAGATGTTCTCATTACTCCACTCCTGCCCCCTATCCAACCTGGCGGTGCCCTGCATTTCCCAGGAACCATTTTGAAAATAAAACATTGGCATTTCTCATTCCTCATTTTAACAAAGTGTTTGTGTCACTTTTGGGAAAGTAATTCCATGATGTTTTCAAAAAAGTATTTTACTCGCGCTGTTTGACATACTGTATATTTTAATTTATTACCATAGATTATTTTAAGTTTCAATACTGGACTCATTTATGCATGAATGTTTATCATTCATTTATTTAGTATTTGCAATTTTATTTCAATTTATCAAGACCATACCCCAGTGTGGTATATCATATGCATGTATAATAAACATCTTACAAGCGTATCATTCAGTAAATATTAGATCATGATTTGATGGTGTTCAGGTTCAAGTCCTTCTCCAGGGCACAGAACCCACAGTCCATCAGGCCACGCTGTACTGGAGCCCATGTCCCTTCACTGGGGCTGGGGATGGGGGCTGTGCTGCTGCTAGGAAATATCACTATCTGAATATATAATGTCTCTAGAATTCTTGCTTTAATCTCCATACTCCTGTTATGTGATACACTAGGACAGTATGGTTTATAGCTCTAAACGGTATGGCTTATCACCACCAACAGGAGGAAATATAATCGAGGAAAACTGAGACATGTACTGCTATACTGTACGCACAGTAGCCTGGTAGCAGGTACTCCTAATGGCCCTGGTCAAAAGTAGTGTACTACTACTATGTATAGTAGGGAATAGGGTGTCATTTGGGACTCAGACCCTATAAGCTATAGGCAGGGCTGAACTGAACCACTGTGGTGTGGCTACACCATTACACCTCCTCACCATCCCATCTGCACCTCTCTGTCTGGCCTATAGTCTGAGAGAGGGCCTGTGTATCAAATTGCACCCTGTTCCCTATATAGTGCATTACTTTTGACCAGGGCTCTGGTAAAAAGTATTGCACTAGATATCGAATAGGGTGTCATTTTGGAACACGTTCAGCGCACACAGGCGATTCATCATGACAGAGGGAACTCCTGCTCCCCCAGCTCTCACACCTCACCCCCGCATGATGTCCTCACTCTCTGTCTCCCTCTCCCTCAACTACCTATCTGGCTCTCTTGTCTTTGGCCCTCACTCCCTTCCCCCCTCCCTCCTCCCCTCCCCTCCCCCTCCCTCCCTCCCTCCCTCCCTCCCTCCCTCCCTCCCTCCCTCCCTCCCTCCCTCCCTCCCTCCCTCCCTCCCTCCCTCCATCCCCCTGACCTCCGTGCCTGTCTCCCCACTCATGTCCCCATTCCTCTCTTCTGTGTGTGACAGGAATGTAATGTGTGGGAGCGCTCACCCACACTTAACAGGCTTAGGTATCAACTCTGTGGGGACCTTTAGGAGAAAGGCCAGTATTGATGAACTCTATTTTTCTCTCCACAGTGCATTGCAGACTGATGAGGGCCTCCACTTGATGGAGATTCTGACACGACGCGCCAAGCTGCAGATGACTGACTTCCTGGAGCTCTCGTACGTATTTTTGGTGGTGATTGTTTTATAAATCTTTCACACACTCAATACAAACAACAACCAGTACAGACCCAACCAACAGAGTCAACACCACTCTTGTATGTATTTAACCTTTTTATGTAACTCTATTCATTTTTGGTTGCATGCTTAAAAGGCATGACTAGATTTTCCTCAGAAAGCTTATACGATTCAGGGCAGAATCTAAAATGGGCATCTTTAAATAGTAATTCCCTATAGCAGGTACAGTGCATTCTGAAAGTATTGAGACCCCTTGACTTTTTCCACATTTTGTTACGTTACAGCCTTATTCTAAAATGGATTCCATTGGTTTTATTCCTCATCAATCTACACACAATACCCCATAATGACGAAGCAAAAAACATGTATTTTTTATTTTTGCTAATTTATTATAAATAAATAACAGGTATCACATTTACCTGCACCGGGCCTCCCACTCCCTTTTCTATTCTGGTTAGAGACAGTTTGCGCTGTTCTGTGAAGGGAGTAGTGCACAGCGTTGTACGAGATCTTCAGTTTCTTGGCAATTTCTCGCATGGAATAGCCTTAATTTGTTAGAACAAGAATAGGCTGACGAGTTTCAGAAGACAGGTCTTTGTTTCTGGCCATTTTGAGCCTGTAATCGAACCCACAAATGCTGATGCTCCAGATACTGAACTAGTCTAAAGAAGGCCAGTTTTATTGCTTCTTTAATCAGGACAACAGTTTTCAGCTGTGCTAACATAATTGCAAAAGGGTTTTCTAATGATCATTTAGCCTTTTAAAATGATAAACTTGGATTAGCTAACATAACGTGCCATTGGAACACAGGAGTGATGGTTGCTGATAATGGGCCTCTGTACGCCTATGTAGATATTCCATTAAAAAATGTGCCATTTCCAGCTACAATAGTCATTTACAACATTAACAATGTCTACACTGTATTTCTGATCAATTTGATGTTATTTTAAAGGGTAAAAAATGCGCTTTTCTTTCAAAAACAAGGACATTTCTAAGTGACCCCAAACTTTTGAACGGTAGTGTACATAAGTGTTCAGACCCTTTACTCAGTACTGGGTTGAAGCACATATGGCAGCGTTTACAGCCTCGAGTCTTCTTGGGTATGACGCTATAAGCTTGCCACAGCTGTATTTGGGGAGTTTCTCCCATTCTTTTCTGAAGATCTTTTCAAGCTCTGTCAGATTGGATGGGGAGTGTCGCTGCACAGCTATTTTCAGGTCTCTCCAGAGATGTTCGATCAGGTTCAAGTCCGGTCTCAAGCTGGGCCACTCAAGGACAGTCAGAGACTTGTCCCGAAGCCACTTAGCCCCAGTCTGAGCTCCTGAGCGCTCTGGAGCAGGTTTTTATCAAGGATCTCACTGTACTTTACTCTGTTAATCTTTGCCTCGATCCTGACCATTCTCCCAGTCCCTGCTGCTGAAAAACATCCCAACAGCATGATGCTGCCACCTCCTTTCTTCACATTAGGGATGGTGCCAGGTTTCCTCCAGATGTGACGCTTGGCATTCAGGCCAAAGAGGTCAATCTTGGTTTCAACAGACAAGAGACTCGTGTTTCTCATGGTCAGAGTCGATTAGGTGCCTTTTGGCAAACTCCAAGCGGGCTGTCATGTGCCTTTTACTGAGGAGTGGCTTCCGTTTTGCCACTCTACCATAAAGGCCTGATTGGTGGAGTGCTGCAGGAGTGGTTGTCCTTCTGGAAGGTTCTCCTATCTCCTCAAAGGAACTCTGGAGCTCTGTCACAGTGACCATCGGGTTCTTGGTCACCTCCCTGACCAAGGCACTTCTCCCCCGATTGCTCAGGTTGGCTGGGCGGCCAGCCTTAGGAAGAGTCTTGGTGGTTCCAAACTTCTTCCATTTAAGAATGATGGAGGCCTCTGTCTTCTTGGGGTCCTTTAATGCTGGAGACATTTTTGGTACCCTTCCCCAGATCTGTGCCTAAACACAATATTGTCTCGGAGCTCTACAGACAATTCCTTCGACCTCATGGCTTGGTATTTTCTCTGACATGCACTGTCAACTGTGGGACCTTATATAGACAGGTGTGTGCCTTTCCAAATAATGTCCAATCAATTGAATTTACCACAGGTGGACTCCAATCAAGTTGTAGAAACATCACAAGGATGATCAATGGAAACAGGATGCATCTGAGCTCAATTTTGTGTATCATAGCAAAAGGTCTGAATACTTATGTAAATAAGGTATTTCTGTTTTTTATTTTTAATACATTTGCAAAAATTTCTAAAACCCTGTTTTCACTTTGTCATTATGGGGTATTGTGTGAAGATTGATGCATTTTTTTTTTTATTTAATCCATTTTAGAATAAGGCTGTAATGTAACAACATGTAGAAAAGGGGTCTGAATACTTTCCGAATGCACTGTAGATAGGTAAACATCAACTGAATAATGCAGACTGAAGTGCAGAGCAGTGCATGGAGAGAGTTTATACAATATACTGTAGAAAAATACCTAAAACCAAACAGCTATGTTTTAGGTGGCAAGTGCACCATGTCATGTCAAACGTTACCTGAGGGGCTTAAAAAACTTTTTTGCCAAAAATAAATGAATATAATAAAACAGGAACACTCAAATCATTTAAACCGTCTAACAGGTTGAAAGCCTAAGAAATGCACCCTTAGTGAGAAATAAGATATCCAGGGACACTTGTCTTATTCTTATTCTGTAAACATTCGAGCTGGAGGGTGAAGATGGGAAACTTGCTCATGCACATTATTGACATGAGGCGCCATATACTGTAGAGTCGTGGCTGCAATCATTTATTAACGAGAATGAACTTTTCATGAACCTCCCTCTCTTTCTCCAAAATCGTTATGTTTTTCCACGCAGGTATCTGACTTTGAACACCACACACTCGCGCACACATACACACACATGCAATGAGGCTTTTAAAGCCATCCACAACAGAAATGAGAATCTACTGACATACTGTGATGGTCTGTGTGTTCAGTGGCATCTCTTTCAAATACTCTCACCAACAGCTACTCTACACACATTTGACATACAAATGCACAGCTATATATTGCACCGAAGCACATTATACAAAGATGACATTCAAAATAACATCAAAGAGAAAATCATATCCACGTTCTATAGAAACATGATGCCATAACATGTCATATGTTTACTTCCCCAACTGCCATGCCCTGTACCCCACAACTACACACAGCTTTACAATGGGCCACATTCTTCATGACTTATATTCAAGTCTGACATTGTGGTCATTGTAATGCATTCATTCATCAGATGAACATACACTGCTATACTTAATAAGCGTAGCAGTATGTATGCAGTAACAATTTACCGCCACAAATGCAATGGTGACGTAACATGCTGATGAAAGGCATAAGAAAGAGAGTGTTGTATGGGCTGGTAGGACCCCTTTGTGTCTTTCTAACTACTAAGCTTGATTGTTGGCGGTACAGGTAGCGATTGGCCGACTCTGTATCATATGACCCTGTTTGTAAGGTTCTGAAAATGACATTGTTTCTGAAGCACCTCACGGCACTAGGGCGGTTTACACTGCTCATGGGTGGCCCTACAGGGCCGGACTAATGTACCTTTTGTCTTTATCCCTTTCTGGAGCTGAAAGGGCGTTGGTATGGGAGAGTGATAGATTGGGTGGGAGAGAGCCGGGGCCCTTTGTTAGAGCTCCGAGCCGGCCCAACAGGGGGCGCAGTCTGGACAATTTGTCGAAGCCGCCACGCTTATTTTATTTCCTGCTCCTTGCAGCTAACCGCTGCCACTGCTAGACCACGACTCCACCTAGGAGCCTGGGAGAATGGCCCTCCCAGCATGGCTCCTCTCACCCTTCATGTTGACTCATTTGTGTAAGCATGACTTAGTCCTGTAGGGCTTTGAAATGAGTGTCTATCATGTTTTTCATATTGAAGGAAAATATAGATGCATACAAACAGGGTAATTCAATGTTACTGTAGTACTAACATAGTATGCAAGACACAAGGCCAAACATTACACACACAAGTTAATCAATCATAATATCCATTATTATTTATTATGACTGATGATTCACAGAGGAGACTCTGCCAGAATCGTCTCATAATATCTGGAATTGATCATGTCAGGCCTGAGCGGTTGAAAGCAGAGACGTTAGTTTTGATATGTGGGTGGTTTGCTTCAGAACCATCTAGCATTAGTTCCCTCTGAATAATAGTTGTTGTGCAACCATTACTGACTTCAGTCAGACTCCAATTTGAAAAAACATGGGGTGACGTAATGTCTGACTTCAGCTCATTTCAAAGAATAACCACTAGGTGGGGAGATGCATCAATGCTGGCTGCTTGTAATGCGGTCTATATAATACTGAACAGACATGAACTCATTTACTGTCACAGTAGAATCATAGATTATGATGGTTGATGAACAATGACAGTTTGACATTCCGATACTTGATGTTGTAATGTACAGTAACTGGCCAGTCAAAAATAATGATTATATTTGTGTTCTAACAGACTAATATTGAGTTTTTCGCTTCGACAGTGGAGTAATACTGTACTAAAGAAAAGCATGAGCTTCAGTTTGAAAACCACAGTCATTTTTTACTTTTGCTGTGTTGAATTTTGAAAAACGTTCAGTGGGTGGCTGTGGCGTAGGTCAGGAAACATATCAATGTGTTATAAAGTCACAATGAGTGATATTCCTCTTCAACCGCTAATAGACCGCTATGGCAGGTTGATCTATCTCCTAATATATGTGATACATCTTTACATCTAGAGCTTTACGGAGGTAAATATAATATTATGGTTGAATGGCTGGCTGCTGGTTGAGGTACTCTCCACACATTGCAAGAGATCTTCATCTCCTGGCTGGATACATTCTGAGTCTTTGACTTCAACATAGAGCAAAGCACTTTCTGTTCAATAAAATCTCCAGCATTTTATATTCGATATGTTGCCATTACCTGTTTTTATTCAGGGTGGTTCACCCATGCCCTCCTCCATCACTTTTAGCCATTTTAAGCTCAATATAGTACCTGGCCAGTGTCCACCCTAGTTTTGCTCTTTGGAAAGACATTGTGAGGGGAAAATAATATTTGTACATTTTATTTGTACAGCACTTTTCATTACGCACAAAATTCATAAAGTTCTGTACATCAGAAATTATCCCTATGACTGTCGGTGAAGGGACAAGCATTAGGTATGTGTATCTCATTGTAGACCAAAACCCCCGTCCGTGTCATTTGTTGTTTGTAAAATGCCTGGAGGCACATTGAGATTCAAGAGGGTATCTGGCGGCTCCTGTGGCTACAGGGAATCTAACAGGCGGGGAAGCCAGAGGTGAAATAGTATCCAAGCACCGTGTGTGTACGGCTCTGCTTTAATGACCTGAGCTGCTTTTTTAAGGCAAGACGGTAGAAAAATAATGCTTCACCACAATGAAAAATAGATGCCTGCTTGTGTTTGGAGTGTCTCATCTCACTGTGTGTGTGTGTGTGTGTGTGTGTGTGTGTGTGTGTGTGTGTGTGTGTGTGTGTGTGTGTGTGTGTGTGTGTGTGTGTGTGTGTGTGTGTGTGTGTGTGTGTGTGTGTGTGTGTGTGTGTGTGTGTTTTTATTTTATTTTATTTATTTTTATTTTTTACAGAGTGGTAGGCCCAGCTGTGACCTTCAGAGTGCGACCTAATGCCCAGAACGTCAGCACCGCAGATGTGGCCAATGTAGCAGGTAGGTCAGAGCTTTTCTGACAGATAAATGTGATGTAATGTATGAAGAATTTCATTCGAAAACGCTATATATACAATTTCAGAAATGTTGGTAAATATGCTTTTTTGTTTAAAGAACTTATAAAAGAGATTGGTGTTAAATGACAGAAATGTATTGATTTGAAACCTATCACTAGATAGTTTCATTTCAGAGAGACAAACAATCACATTTTGTTGCAAAACAAGATATATCCGCCTAACTCTCAGAGAAAATAGTAACACTTTTATTTTTTTATTTAACTACCAATTTAGTTTAGAACAAATTCTTATTTACAATGATGGCCTACCCCGGCGCAACCCGGATGATGCTGGGCCAATTGTGCGCTGCCCTATGGGACTCCCAATCACAGCCTGATGTGATACAGCTTGGATTTGAACCAGGGACTGTAGTGACGCATCTTGCACTGAGATGCAGTGCCTTAGACCGCTGCTCGACTCGGGAGCACTGCAAGGTTTTACACTGTCAAATGTGACAAAAAAATTATAATAATATAAAGAACTGCACAAATGATACATTTGTAACATCGTTATATACAAAAAATGATCTGTGAAATAATATGAGATCCCATCTGGGCTGTCGTCAAAAGTAGTGCACAATAGGGATTATGGTGTCATTTGGGACAAGGCCCAACTCTAATCATCAAGTACTATAGCATGAGGCTAGATTTATGATGTGTTGAATTTAAATGTATAGGATACGAACATTCCATTCCAGCTAAACACGTGATATATAGAGTTTTGCAACAAAACCAATTGTTATACACATCTAAAATCTATGAATAAAAAATCTGAGGACAGTAATATTTTTTACACACACATAAAGGTACCAATAAGCAATCATTTCTCATGAAAAAACACAAATGTGAAAAATTGTTGGATAAAGCTTTTGGAAATAAACTCTTCATATATAACTTTACAAAAAAATAAATATCTTGTGCTTTAGTGGAACATGTTGGATCTGAAATGGACATTTGACCTTTTATCAAATATCCAAGGTTTTGATGTCATGTTGGATCTGAAATTAACATTTGACCTTTTATCAGATATCACAACGTTTTTGTTGTTTACTCTCTGAGAAATAAACTCAGCAAAAAAAGAAACGTCCTCTCACTGTCAACTGCGTTTATTTTCAGAAAACTTAGCATTTGTAAATATTTGTATGAACATAACAAGATTCAACAACTGAGACATAAACTGAACAAGTTCCACATACATGTGACTAACAGAAATTGAATAATGTGTCCCTGAACAAAGGGGGGGTCAAAATCAAAAGTAACAGTCAGTATCTGGTGTGGCCACCAGCTGCATTAAGTACTGCAGTGAATCTCCTCCTCATGGACTGCACCAGATTTGCCAGTTCTTGCTGTGAGATGTTACCCCACTCTTCCACCAAGACACCTGCAAGTTCCTGGACATTTCTGGGGGGAATGGCCCTAGCCCTCACCCTCCGATCCAACAGGTCCCAGACGTGCTCAATGGGATTGAGATCCGGGCTCTACGCTGGCCATGGCAGAACACTGACATTCCTGTCTTGCAGGAAATCACCCACAGAATGAGCAGTATGGCTGGTGGCATTGTCATGCTGGAGGGTCATGTCAGGATGAGCCTGCAGGAAGGGTACCACATGAGGGAGGAGGATGTCTTCCCTGTAACGCACAGCGTTGAGATTGCCTGCAATGACAAGCTCAGTCCGATGATGCTGTGCCACACCGCCCCAGACCACGACGGACCCTCCACCTCCAAATGGATCCCGCTCCAGAGCACAGGCCTCGGTGTAACGCTCATTCCTTCGACGATAAACGCGAATCCGACCATATCCCCTGGTGAGACAAAACCGTGACTCGTCAGAGAAGAGCACTTTTTGCCAGTCCTGTCTGGTCCAGCGACAGCGACGTTGTTGCCGCTGATGTCTGGTGAGGACCTGCCTTACAACAGGCCTACAAGCCCTCAATCCAGCCTCTCTCAGCCTATTGCGGACAGTCTGAGCTCTGATGGAGGGATTGTGCATTCCTGGTGTAACTCGGGCAGTTGTTGTTACCATACTGTACCTGTCCGGCAGGTGTGATGTTCAGATGTACCGATCCTGTGCAGGTGTTGTTACACGTGATCTGCCACTGCGAGGACGATCAGCTGTCTGTCCTGTCTCCACGTAGCGCTGTGTTAGGCATATCACAGTACTGACATTGCAATTTATTTCCCTGGCCACATCTGCAGTCCTCATGCCTCCTTGCAGCATACCTAAAGCACGTTCACGCAGATGAGCAGGCACCCTGGGCATCTTTCTTTTGGTGTTTTTCAGAGTCAGTAGAAAGGCCTCTTTAGTGTCCTAAGTTTTCATAACTGTGACCTTAATTGCCTACCGTCTGTAAGCTGTTAGTGTCTTAACGACCGTTCCACAGGTACATGTTCATTAATTGTTTATGGTTCATTGAACAAGCATGGGAAACAGTGTTTAAACCCTTTACAATGAAGATCTGTGAAGTTTTTGGTTATTTTTACGAATTATCTTTGAAAGACAGGGTCCTGAAAAAGGAGCGTTTCTTTTTTTGCTGAGTGTAATTCACAGTTTTGATGGGTTCCTATTGAAAGCTCTCCGTAAAGACCACTGGTAATGGAGATGTGTGTCATTGGGAAGAAGACTAAAGTCAGAATGACATCCATTAAGCGTTCTTAGGAAGCCTCCCTTCAGTGTAATATGCTGTAGCTTTGACCTCTGTACTATGCACCAATCACATTCCTCTATGGTGAATTAAGTACAGATATGTGTTGTCAAAGATTCCATGGAAATTAGAGAGAATAGCTGTATTTGAGCTGCGTGTGGTTAGTATTACTGACAAACGTACAGGGCTGCTTCAACAGGTACCAGGAAAATATGGATATAAAAATGAGAAGGTCATGTTTTTCCTGATTGTCTTAGATAAATATGACATGCTTACCATTATTGTATAGGACTTTTTAGCTCTGGTCAAAAGTAGTGCGCACTGTAAAGGGAATAGCAATATAAATGGAATGTCATTCCCTGGGAGGGACCTGGCTAGATTCTCAAAATGATCCCTGGCTGGGGCCTGGCTGAGACTACCTCCTCCAAATCACGTACACACGCAGACACACACACACACAAGTTACATGAATAGCTAAACCTAGTTTTTTCCCCCTTATTGATGACAGCTTTGATAATTGAACTCCACAGTCCACACTCTTGATGATGTGATTATGTAATGGCTACTTCACCCACCTGTTTCGAAAGTGCAATTGTTCTTGTTCGCGCCCTCGTTTCTCATTTCCAGTGCTGCGACTAAATTGTTATGAGAGGTCATGGATGAGCCTTGATTGATATTAATGCAAACAGTTGACAGAACCGCACTTCAAAATGAAATACCTCTGCTTCTTACCTCAAATGCAGTATTGTGGGTGAGCTGCAGTATTTAAGGCATCATTTGTCATATTCAACAAGAATATGGGCAGAGATTATTTCAATATCCCCAGTTTCTGTTGTTTTTCTGAGACATTAAGCAATACAAGGCCATAATTTTATCATAATTTTACAGATTCTTCCAGATGCATTGGAGAAATCTGTGTGCCCATCTTTTAAGCAGTTTGAGACCCTTTTGACCAATGCCCTGGTCAAAAGTAGTGCACTATATAGGGAATTTAGGACACATCCTTGGACCGGCTGGACAAAGAAGTCAGCCTTATCATTCTTCTCCTTCATATGAACAATACTTGATCGATAAAGAGCCAGCCTCCAGGGCCATGGTGGAGGAGGGTGCTTGCTGTCTGACAAAGAGGTGCAGCAGCATGGCCCAATCTGCATTCCAAATTGCACCCTATTCTCTATATATTATGCACTACATTTGATCAAGGCCCATAGGACTAGCACTATGGGTCCTGTTCAAAAGTAGTGCACAATATATAGGGAATACGGTGCCATTTAGGATGCAGCCCTGTATGGCCCTGACCTGCTGAGTAAAGAGCCCTGGAGTGGAGCTTCTGTCACGCGTACCCGACCGTTGTTAGGCACCCAGGGCCAGGCGAGGGCCATTGTCAGGGGGGATGTCAAGATGGTGGGCAGCGGGGTGATGACCCTCATTGTCAGGCCTATTCATGCGCACTACAATGTTGTGAAGTGGCAGGCCTAAAGGCCACTTCCAGTGGTGCATCCCGGCCGTGAGAACCGGCCTTCTCTATGGGCTGGAGGTCAGGGTCAGGCCAGCCGGCAGCGTAATTAGCACTTTAAGCAGGAGGACACCAGCTGAGGACCACTGACACTAAGAAGCAGAAAGACACACAGACACACACCACCCTGCTGTTTATCTGAAACCCAACCCTTATCAGCCTCAGATGGCTGCTGTAGAGTAAAGTAAGTATGCTCATGAGGCGTGTTTAAGTTATATTCTTCAAGAATCAATAGCTATATATCATTAATTTAATGAAACAAATCCAGAATAGAATGCATGTATGTGTTGTCTATAAACTGTCTCCACTTTGAATTGTAACACACTGGGCGTAGTGGGTGCGGAGTCAGGCGCAGGAGGCAGGAGGTACAGAAATAGCGCTTTATATGCGCAGGAAAAATAGTACTCGCCAAGATACTGGGCGCACATACACAAATGCCCAAAACCAGGACCTAACCAGTCCGGAGGGAAAACCCCAAAACAACACGCACTACCACACAATAACACAGTGGAAAATCAATAAGCCCGCACAAAGAACAGGCGGGCCTACCGGCTTAAATAGCCCAACTAAAACCCAAACAAGAAACAGGTGAAACCAATAAGACAAAACCAACAGAAAAGGGAAAAGGGATCGGTGGCAGCTAGTAGGCCGGTGACGACGACCGCCGAGCGCCACCCGAACAGGAAGAGGAGCCACCTTCGGTAGGAGTCGTGACATGAATGTTATATATTTTTAAAGCCCCAAATAGTTTGACTGATTGTGTATTACTAACCATTAGTAGAGTCTCTTAGTACATGCATTAAACTGAGTACATGCATTGTCTTCCCTGACAATAGCTAGTTACTCATTCACTGGCTGAGTGTAATATCTGAGATGTGATTTGTGTTTTGTCATAGAAATACGTCTTTGTCACTGAGGTCACACACAGTTCAATAAGTTATAAAGGCAGTTTCCCATCGGTGAATGACTGAGTTTGTATGCTAATTGATGGAATGACCCCTTTTAAAAAGTCACGAAATTGTGATCATTCTGATATTTTTCACATACATCTATCAAACCAGCTTTTCTTCTGTCAGTTCCTCACTTATGCAGACAGCTCTGTAGAGCTGTTGTTGTTTTGAATATGGTGTATCCAACACCGTTTTTCCGCTTTACACCTATTCTTATTCACTTCCTATCTCTGGTAGCCTCTTGTCCTAACCTTGCCTTGAATCTCAATCACCTCATCCACTATGAACCATGAGTCATTTCTGATCACTGGTTAATACAGGAGTTGAAATGAGACCCCAATTCTTCTGATTATTACAAAGACTATTGGTTGTATTTTTTCTCTCTCTTTTCTTGTCTTTTTGCAGTTCAGTGGTTTAGCATAGATCTCATAATGCTGACAGCTGTCAAAATGTCAAATCTAATTACCTGGCTCCTTAGGAAAAAGTCATGTGGTTTGTCTACCTAACTTATCTTCTCCTTATTGATGTGGAGAAAGCCTTAGCGGTTAGCTTTAGGGCGCTGACTAACACCTACATATGAAACATTATGGAGTATTCAAGGAGGCCTGGGTAAGGCCAAAATGTCATAAAAATGCCAACTTTGATTCATTATTTCTCAATTATGCTTTGAAATACAAATGTGAAATGTAGGTCAGCAAACCTTCCTCCAAACGACCATTCTATGGATTAAATGTTGTCTCCAACATCATGGTCTTTTTTTGTCCTGGTTTCGTGACAAGTCATCCATGCTGCTCTACAGAAAAAGGGAATATAATGTATACCTGTTTAAGCAAATTTATTGTAATCCATGTGACTCTGTAAACGTGCATGATGTTGATGTACAAAGTGAAATTTGTGACATGGCATTGCAAATCTTGTCGTAACGTTACTTCTCTATGGTTATCATCAGCAGCAGCTTAGCCTTTTGCGTTATCTGAGAGAAGTCGCATGCCTACCATAAAAGTACCAAATACATTACATTTTGAGGTCTTCCTAAATCCCTGTATGCTTGTCTGTTTTGACCATACAACATACAAGCCATACAAGCCAACATACAAGCCTAAGACATTAGTGTATAAAAACACATTTTCCAGCTCCAAACTACTCCCCCCAAGCAGGCCAATCCTTGGTTCCCTTTCGCATAATCCTCATCAGTAGCAACAAGGCTGCCATCCCAAATGGCACTATATTCCCTGTAGTGTACTACTTTTGATAAGAGCCCTATGGGCCCTGGTTAAAATTAGTGCACTATATAAGGAATTGGGTGCCATTTGGCACTGTTTGTCATCAGCCATTTCTGTTTCGATTCAACTCTTAAATTGTCTCCATTGATTTCCTGTGTGATTGCATTGGAAGTCTCCCCAGTGGGACTATGGGCCCACTTAAGCCCTACAGGAGCCACCAGATCCAATGAAGTTAACTTCATGTAACTTCATGCCTGTTGATCAGTTCTCATCTAATGCTGGAGGATAGTCAATTCAGGACTTTCTCTAGCTAGTAGCTAATAGCTAGATTTTGGTCAAAATGTGCTCAAACCAAATTAGTGGAAAATAAAATTACGAAAATAGGGTTTCCTGTTGTTTATTGAATTAACAGGTTGGTGCTTCATCTTTATTCTCTATTATCGTATGGTGGTGGTTGTGTTTTGTGATTTCTGTGAAATCCCTACTAGCGAGACCCCGATCGTTTGTTTTCCCCATGGTTCAGTCACTTCAGAGAGAGCTGGGAGGGTGTGAGGTGTGTGGTGGCATCACCAGAGCTTTGGGAGCATCTGTGAGTCCTGCTGTAGAGAAGGTGGAACACAGGTGTTGTGTGGAAGCTGAGTTTGTTCAGCAGCAGTGGCAGCGCGGGCGTCATGGTCCTCAGCCAGCCCTCTCTGGGCAGGCCTCTCTGGGCAGGCCTCTCTGGGCAGGCCTCTCTGGGCAGGCCTCTCAAGGTCCAACTCTCACAGCTGACAGCTCTAATGTGGCTACGTCCCAAATGGCACAAAAAGTAGTGCACTATATAATAGAGTGCCATTTGGGATGCTGCTTCTGTGTAGGCCCTGCTTCTGGACCTCCAGCTTCGGAACTCCTACAGATGGCACCCTATTTCCCTATATAGCCAAAAGGATGCCATTTGAGCCTCAGCACTCCTACAGATGGCTTGATTGACTGGATCTCATGCTGGCTCTGCTGCCTGCATGGTTCCACTCTTGCATCATTCTATGGCAGTCAGCAACTGGCTGGCTGGGAGAGAGAGAGGTAGAGGGAAAGCTTCCATTTTGCTGCGGTCTGTTTCTCTGTGCTAAAAAGGCAGTATGTGTGGGATGTGTAAATGGATGCTCTAAGCTTGGATGCTCTAAGCTTGGATGTAGGCCTAGCTCACATATGAAGATGATGGCATAACATAAGTAAGGGATAATCAATGTTGGGATATGCGTTCAATGGAAAATTACTGAACGACGTGGGAAGGGGTTTCGATGACGCGCTAGCAGGGAGTGGAACTAACCTTCCAAGGAGTTGCAATATTTTCCAGAGAATGCATAGAGCCCCGAGTTGATTATCCCTTTTATACCATGGCTAAAATGTAGCACATTTGCTGCTAGAAATGTGTAAATTTGCAGGTAGAAATGTGTTCAACATCCACTGAAGTAACAAACTAGCAAGTTTACTACATAGCTACAGTAGTTACCTTGGTAACCAAACAGACTTGCTAATTTAGCTAACCAAACCATCAGTCCTAGCTTGCTATTATGAAAATCGAACTCAGCAATGCCAATAATGTTTTCAATTCGACTCTTGCTTTCAAAAACAGCTCGAACATAGAACATGTAAACCATTGAATTTTACCGTGCTGATATACAGTTCATTCAGAAAGTATTCAGACCCCTTCCCCTTTTCCACACTTTTTTACGCCTTTTTCTGAAATGTATTACATTTAAAAATCATCCTCATCAATCTACACACAATACCCCATAATGACAAAGCTACAGCAGATTTTTAGAAATGTTATCAAATGTATAAAAATTTAAAAAACAGATACCTTATTTACATAAGTATTCAGACCCTTTCCTATGAGACTCAAAATTGAGCTCAGATGCATCCTTTTTCCATTGATCATCCTTGAGATGTTTCTACAACTTGATTGGAGTCCACCTGTGATAAATTATTTGGATGGGCACACACCTGTCTATATAAGGTACCACAGTTGACAGTGCATGTCAGAGCAAAAGCCAAGTCATGAGGTCGAAGGAATTGTCCGTAGCACTCCGAGACAGGATTGTGTCGAGGCACAGATCTGGGGAAGGGTACCAAAAAATGTCTGCAGCATTGAAGGTCCCCAAGAACACAGTGGCCTCCATCATTCTTAAATGGAAGAAGTTTGGAACCACCAAGACTCTTCCTAGAGTTGGCCGCCCGACCAAAATGAGCAAAAGGGGGTGAAGGGCCTTGACCAAGGTCAGGGAGGTGACCAAGAACCCAATGGTCACTCTGACAGCTCCAGAGTTCTTCTGTTGCGATGGAAGAACCTTCCAGAAGGATAACCATCTCTGCAGCACTCTACCAATCAGGCCTTTATGGTAGAGTGGCCAGACGGAGGCCAGACGGAAGCCACTCCTCAGTAAAAGGCACATGACAGCCCATTTTGGAGTTTGCCAAAATGCAGCTAAAGGACTCTCAGACAGTGAGAAACAAGATTCTCTGGTCTGATGAAACCAAGATTGAACTCTTTGGCCTGAATGTCAAGCGTCACGTCTGGAGGAAACCTGACACCATCCCTACGGTGAAGCATGGTGGTGGCAGCATCATGCTGTGGGGATGTTTTTCAGCGGCAGGGACTGGGAGACTATTAAGGATCAAGCTAAAGATGAAGGACGCAAAGTACAAAGAGATCCTTTACCTGCTCTACCTGCTCTAGAACACTCAGGACCTCAGACTGGAGCGAAGGTTCACCTTCCAACAGAACAACGACCCTAAGCACACAGCCAAGACAACGCAGGAGTAGCTTCAGGACAAGTCTCTGAATGTCCTTGAGTGGCCCAGCCTGAGCCCCGGGGCACACCGGTGTAACTGCTAAACTGCTATCTGACTGTACACTGCACTGCAGGATTGTAGTCCACGAGCGAAAGAAAAAGGTGAGAGGAGGAGAGCATGTAGATAGTTGCGAGAAGGAATTATATATACAATGAGCAAAGTGATCATGCGTTTTTTATGTGGCTGCTCTTGAAAGTGAAATGTTTGCGTTTGATCAGGGGTATATTAATTCTGCCAATTCTGTTGAAAAAAGTTTCTTAAATGGAAGCAAACGGAACGAAACGGGGATAAACATACCTGAATTTGTCCAATAGAAACCAATTTGCAACTGTTGGACTAGTGATTACACCCTAGATCAGCTAGATGCAGGCAAGAGTGTGCAAGGCGGTATTGAATGTGTCACTGTCTTGTCATCTTGATTACTCTAAATTCTCTCGACCTGTGTACCTACGTTGTAAACTTTCATTCATAAGCTAGGTTGTAGCAACCTCATAATGTGTATAGGGAACATTTGAGTGCCATGTAGTAGCCTAACCCTATCACTGTTACATTAAACTGGGTGAATGAATATGAATGACAGTCATCCAATATGCTGTAATATAAATATGCCATGCTCATAATTCTTTTTTAATCATCCTCCCTCATCTTAAACGGCACCGACCGCCACTGATGCCATGGTATAACATAACATTAATACGAGTGTTTCTGTTTCTGTAACATTTGTATGAAATTTTGTACTATTCCATCACTATGTTTTTTACTGCAGGATGGATAATCAGCCATGACAGTATTCTCTCTGGGTCAGTAAAAAAGCCATGTTCCTCCAAACTTCCTAGTCATGGCTCTCTCTCTCTCTCTCTCTCTCTCTCATTCTCTCTCTCTCCCTGCAGTGAAGAACATTATTAGAGGCTGTTGAAATGCTCCTGTTGTTCGCTCACCTTTAGTGGCCTGATCAGGCAGCAGCCCGCTACTCGTAGTGTGCTCTGAGATCCCTGATGAGAACAGAAGCAGACAGCTGAATTGATTGGCCCACTTCAGCGTATGGACCTTGATTACAGCCGCATTCAAGTGTTGTTCTGTTCTCTCCACAGCTCCTCCACTCATCAGAGCAGATAGAGGAGAGGAGAGAGGAGGAGAGAAAAGCAGACTGACTCACTAGGATTAGGCTGTCTGTCTGTCTGCATGCTGCATATAGCCAGCTAGCTGTGTTCCCCTCGAAACATGAACACACAAACCAATGCAGTTCCCTGTAGTTGCACATAGGTAGGCTAAAGATTTAGGATAATGCCAAAGTATCTGTATGTACTGTTCTGTCCCCAGAATAAGACATCTTTCTTGTAATTTCCTCATTTTTAAAAATATTGATGCCTACCTTGAATGAGTAACATAACATATAGTGATTGATGGCTTCAATAATATGTTATTACTGTAGTTTTTATAAGTATGCACAGTATGTTCTACAGTGTGATTCACAAATGTCAACGTGTCCTGGCTGAGTGAGTGATAGAGAACGCTTGGTCCATACAATAGCTGTTTGCCACTGAAAGGTAGAGGTACTGTAGCTGTCTCCATAAGATTACAGTAGGAGGTGAAGAGCGTTTGATGGTTCGAGCCAACATGAAATGTCCCATTGAAACCCGTCTGGGTTTTCTGTCTGTCTGTTCTAGAGCGTTTTATGTATTCTAACAGAGAGACAAAGGCAGCCCAGGAACATCAAAGCTGCTGGGTGACATTTAAGGCTCTGCATCTTCAAAGGCCTGCTCCCTGCTTTTGTACTTTTTGTCTATAATTAATGTACTCCTTCTATTCCTCCTTTCTAATTCCAAGCGGGATTAGAGCGCCAGATTAGAATTGATCGTCCTCCTCATAATTTTAATTTGCATCCCAGAGACTAAGCACCAAATCACCAGGCACTGGGGGGATTTATTGGTAGTGTCTTTGCATGATCTATTGATAGGACTAGTATGTGTGTGTATGTATGTAAGTGTATACAGTTGAAGTCGGAAGTTTACATACACATAGGTTGGAGTCATTAAAACTTGTTTTTCAACCACTCCACAAATATTTTGTTAACAAACTATTGTTTTGGCAAATTGGGTAGGACATCTACTTTGTGCATGACACAAGTCATTTTTACAATAATTGTTTACAGACAGATTATTTCACTTATAATTCACTGTATCACAATTCCAGTGGGTCAGAAGTTTACATACACTAAGTTGACTGTGCCTTTAAACAGCTTGGAAAATTCCAGAAAATTATGTCATGGCTTTAGAAGCTTCTGATAGGCTAATTGACATAATTTGAGTTAATTGGAGGAGCACCTGTGGATGTATTTCAAGGCCTACCTTCAAAGTGCCTCTTTGCTTGACGTCATGGGAAAATCAAAAGAAATCAGCCAAGACCTCAGAAAAAAATTGTAGACCTCCGCAAGTCTGGTTCATCCTCAGGAGCAATTTGCAAATGCCTGAAGGTGCCACGTTCATCTGTATAAACAATAGTATGCAAGTATAAACACCATGGGACCACGCAGCCGTCATACTGCTCAGGAAGGAGACGCGTTCTGTCTCCTAGAGATGAACGTACTTTGGTGCGGAAAGTGCAAATCAATCCCAGAATAACAGCAAAATACCTTGTGAAGATGCTGGAGGAAGCAGGTACAAAAGTATCTATATCCACAGTAAAACGAGTCCTATATCGACATAACCTGAAAAGCCGCTCAGCAAGGAACAAGCCACTGCTCCAAAACCGCCATAAAAAAGACAGAATACAGTTTGCAACTGCACATGGGGACAAAGATTGTACTTTTTGGAGAAATGTTCTCTGGTCTGATGAAACAAAAATAGAACTGTTTGGCCATAATGACCATCGTTATGTTTGGAGGAAAAAGGGGGATGCTTGCAAGCCGAAGAACACCATCCCAACCGTGAAGCACGGGGGTGGCAGCATCATGTTGTGGGGGTGCTTTGCGGCAGGAGGGACTGGTGCACTTCACAAAATAGATAGCATCATGAGGTAAGAAAATTATGTGGATATATTGAAGTAACATCTCAAGATATCAGTCAGGAAGTTAAAGCTTGGTCGCAAATGGATCTTCCAAATGGACAATGACCCCAAGCATACTTCCAAAGTTGTGGCAAAATGGCTTAAGGACAACAAAGTCAAGGTATTGGAGTGGCCATCACAAAACTCTGACCTCAATCCTATAGAAAATGTGTGGGTAGAACTGAAAAAGCATTTGTGAGCAAGGAGGCCTACAACCCTGATCAGTTACACCAGCTCTGTCAGGATAAATGGGCCAAAATTCACCGAACTTATTGTGGGAAGCTTGTGGAAGGCGATCCGAAACGTTTGACCCAAGTTAAACAATTTAAAGGCAATGCTACCAAATACTAATTGAGTGTATGTAAACTTCTGACCTGCTGGGAATGTGATGAAAGAAATAAAAGCTGAAATAAATAATTCTCTCTGCTATTATTCTGACATTTAACAATCTTAAAATACAGTGGTGATCCTAACTGACCTAAGACAGGGAATTTTTACTAGGATTTAATGTCAGGAATTGTGAAAAACTGAGTTTGAATGTATTTGGCTAAGGTGTATGTAAACTTCCGACTTCAACTGTATGTTAGACCTGGGTGATATGGACAAAAAAGTAATATTATGATAAATGTAACTATTTTGCTTGATAAATACAAAGAAATACTGTATATTATTGTTTTATGGACAATTAGGCCTACTTTCCATTAGTATGCATTTTTTTTCCCAGTGCCAAGACTTTAGCCTACAGTATGATTAAAAAGTAAGCTATTTCATCTAACATGTCCAGGGAAGGCATGATTGATATTTTTATGTGCAAACTGTCAAAATAGGATCCAAATATTTTTGGTTCTTCAGAGATGATTTTGCCGACGACTATTGGCCTAGGTTATACTATTCACCACCTGAGGAAGTGGGAACTCAAAACACTTACCTAGATTGCTAACTCTAAATGTGATTTTGTTGCTTGATAGCCATGTAGGCTAATTGATTAATCTATCAGTAAATGTAATGTCCAACAGAACTTTCCAGCACTACGCCTAGTCTACTTGATGTAGGCCTATTCAGCGCAAATGGTGCACTCCGCTCTGCGGGCGCATCAAAACCATACTCCGGTTGTAAAGTGGTGCGATGAACTCAATTTTAAGAGGTAAGAAATAAATTGTATACTCACAGAAAGCTGCGACTCTCTTCTCTGTAACTAAAACAACAGTACTTGCTTTAAAAACTGTCTTTGTCCAGCAATTGCATTTTGAGCAACAGTCATATGCTTGTGCAGAAAAGTATCTCTCCCTCCTGTGGGGAGAGGGCGTGAGAGGCTCGCTCACGAAGCAGCCAACAGTGAAACAGGGCCAGGCAGATACTTTCATAGCAGGAATCGACATACTGCATATGTATAGCTTCTGTCCCTCTCCTCGCCCCTACCTGGGCTCGAACCAGGGACCCTCTGCACACATCAACAACTGACACCCACGAAGCATCGTTACCCATCGCTCCACAAAAGTCTCGGCCTTTGCAGAGCAAGGGGAACAACTACTTCAAGGTCTCAGAGCGAGTGACGTCACCGATTGAAACGTTATTAGCGCGCACCCGCTAACTAGCTAGCCATTTCACATCGGTTACACATAGGCTATTACTGTTGTCCAAATAATGGTTTAAGAAAACAGAAACATCTGCAGGAACGTTGTGTAGCAAAATCAGTGTCGGTCATTTTCGGTTTATCCTCCTAGCTCTAATTATGTATGTATAGTATGTATGTAGCTATAAATTAGGTTTTGGTAAGATTAGGCATTTATCTTATTGGTAACATCCATATTGATCCAATAATTTTATGCATCACATGCATGTGCCCACGGCAGCCTAGGACCTGTATTTTTCTCTTATGAGGTTGTACTGACTCAATGTGCAACTTATGTGTTTTCCTACCTGAACTATATGGACATTACTCTGTCTCATTCTGCGTGAATGGATCAAGTATTTTCCACTGGCAAGAACAGATCTGTTCATTCTTTTTTAATAGATCAAGTATTTTCCAAAGGGCAAGAACAGATCTGTCTGGAAATTGAAAGGGTTTATTTTTCTCCCCATCATGAAAGGAAGAAAGGAAGGGGTGAATTATGTATGGGTTATGAGAGACGAGTCTTCAGCTCATTCTCACCCCCTGGATCGAGGTTCAAATTGATCTGTATGTGGCCATGGGTGATATAGGTCAATGTGGCTCACGTCCCAAATGCCACCCTATTTCTTGTGTAGTGCACTACTTTTGACTAGGGGCCATAGGGCTCTGGTGAAAAGTAGTACACTTTATAGAGAATTGGGTTCCATTTGGTACACAGCCTATGGCTCAACTCAGGCCATACACCCCATTTCCTCTTCCTGCTGAAGGGATCAACATCACATGATGAAACTCATTCCTATCTCGTTCCTGATGGACAGTGGCTGCCATGTGGTCTGACAAAAACAAAGGCTGCATTTGTTCAATGTAAAGTGCATCATATACTCTTAGAAAAAAGGGTTCCAAAACGGTTCTTCGGCTGTCCCCATAGGACACGTGTCTAACTCATTCCACGGAGGGCAGAGTGTCTGCGGGTTTTCGCTCTTCCCATGTCCTTGACTGATGAATTAAGGTCACTGATTAGTAAGGAACTCCACTTACCTGGTTGTCTAAGTCTTAATTGAAAGGAAAAAACAAAAACCAGCAGACACTAGGCACTCCATGGAATGCGTTTGACACCCCTACCATAGGAGAGACCTTTTTGGTTCCAGGTAGAACCCTTTTTGGTTCCAGGTAGAACTCTTTTGGGTTTCATGTAGAACCCTCTGTGGAAGGGTTCTACATGGAACTCAAAAGGGTTCTACCTGGAACCAAAATGGTTCTACCTGGAACTAAAAAGTGTTCTTCAAAGGGTTCTCCTATGTCAAACTCATTTCATGGAGGGCCTAGTGTCTGCAGGTTTTACATTTTTCCTTTCAATTAAGCCGTCGACAACCAGGTGTGGGGAGTTCCTTAGTAGTCACCTTAATTCATCAATCATGTCCAAAGGAGGAGCAAAATCCCGCAGGCACTCGGCCCTCCGTGGAATGAGTTTGACACCTGTGTCCAATGGGGACAGCTGAAGAACCCCTTTAGGTTCTAGATAGCACCTTTTTATCGAAGAATGTACAGATAGCATTTTTGGTCTTGATCCAACATCGTAGAGACAGGGAAGTCCCATAGTTACCTCAAATAATCTATGTGAAACTGAATGAACACCTGGCACCAATGACTCTGTCCATCTGACTGGCTCTATTCAATATTCACTCCTAGAAACAAGAAACTGCCTATTAAAGTGAGCTTCAAATGGGTCTGCTTATCTTTTTAATTAGAGAGCCGGTTCAGAGGAAAGCAATATTGTCCTGTTGGCTGATGTGTATGTAATGTTGAAAGGCTGCAGTCTTATTGATCATAGTAGAGGAGAAAGGAGGCTGTTCAAACGGTGTAGTAATTAAACAATGATAATAATATTGAGCCTAAACCTGGCGGAGGAATCAGATAAAACCTTTATAATGCACAACCATTGGGAAAGTACTAGCTAATTGTTTACTGTGACAGCCCTAGTGACATGATTTTACATAGAATTTGTGTCTGGCTTAACAAATAAGGAGTATTTTATTTGTTGTTTATTTGCATGATCTGATTCATAGGGGTTTTGTCTAACTGATAACGGTTTATAATCTGTTTATAATCTGTTTATAATCTTGTCGAGTTGTTTCTTCTGTTTTGGGACAGTTAAATTACTATTACTCCTGTGTGAACTGCCCTCTTGTTACCACAGTGCAATAGACAATATGAAGGCTATTTATACTTCAAGGTGCTTATGCAACACTTTCCAAATCTTATTACGGGAAAGAGGAATTACAACCCAAAGTGATATGACAACAATCCCCTGTCCCAGACAAGAGTGTGTCCCAAATGAAACCCTATTCCCATTATTGTGCAGTACTTTTGACAAGAGCCCTTTGGTAGTAGTAGATCCCTACAGTATGTAGTGCACTATATAGGGAATAGGATGCCATTTGAGATGCACAATACACAATGACCTTTACAGCAGACAATTACATTGTTGACTTAATTCCTGAACTGCATAACAAAATGTAATTTAAGGCATGCAAGTCACGTGATCACATGCAGCAGAGAGAGAAGTGATTTTCCTGAGTTCTGGATGAGTGGTTTCAGATCTAATAACGGTCTTGTTTCAGTTTATCAGAACAGCAACAACCGTGACAAACTGTGTTTGGTTTGTCATTTACTGTGGCCTGCAATTCAGTCATACACAGTGGGCTTAATTCAGTGAGGTAGAGGTGACCCGATATTCAAGTGTAGCCACCCCTCTGAGTCTGGTTCCTCCAGGTTTCTTCCTAGGTAGGTTCCTGCCTTCTAGGGAATTTTTCCCTAGCCACTGTGCTTCTACATCTGCATTGCTTGCTGTTTGGGGTTTTAGGCTGGGTTTCTGTTAAGCACTTTGTGACAAATTCTGATGTAAAAAGGGCTTTATAAAATATTTTAGATTGATTGATTGATTAAGGGTGCCGTTTGGGACACACACATTGTGAATCCAGAAGAAGCCTGCCCTACCCGCTGTAGTGCTGTGATTTGGTACAGCTGTAGTGCTGTGATTTGGTGCAGCTGTAGTGCTGTGATTTGGTGCAGCTGTAGTGCTGTGATTTGGTGCAGCTGTAGTGCTGTGATTTGGTGCAGCTGTAGTGCTGTGATTTGGTACAGCTGTAGTGCTGTGATTTGGTGCAGCTGTAGTGCTGTGATTTGGTACAGCTGTAGTGCTGTGATTTGGTGCAGCTGTAGTGCTGTGATTTGGTGCAGCTGTAGTGCTGTGATTTGGTGCAGCTGTAGTGTATTGGATCTGTGATAACACATTCCTTAAGACACGTGTGCAGTCCATTGTATCCCCCTCTGCCACCTGATACTCAGGAAGCTCGTTGGCAGGAGTGTGCCACCTGTTTTAGTGCCACCACCATCACCCCTTCCCCTTTTAACCCACCACACACACACACACACACACACACACATGCAAACAAATGCAAGCATGCTCTCACAAACACACACACACACATAAATACTCTGTACATACAGTACCAGTCAAAAGTTTGGACACACCTACTCATTCAAGGGTTTTCTTTGTTTTTACTATTTTCTACATTGTACAATAATAGTGAAGACATCCGCACTATTAAATAACACATATGGAACCAAAAAAGTGTTAAACAAATCAAAATATATATTATATTTTAGATTCTTCAAAGTAGCCACCCTTTGCCTTGATGACAGCTTTGCACACGCTTGGCAGTCTCTCAACCAGCTTCACCTGGAATGCTTTTCCAACAGTCTTGAAGGGGTTCCCACATATTCTGAGCACTTGTTGGCTGTTTTTCCTTCACTCTACAGTCCAACACATCCCAAACCATCTAAATTGGGTTGAGGCTGGGTGATTGTGGAGGCTAGGTAATCTGATGCAGCACTCCCTCACTCTCCTTCTTAGTCAAATATCCGTTACACAACCTGGAGGTGGGTTTGGTCATTGTCCTGTTGAAAAACAAATGATAGTTCCACTAAGCGCAAACCAGATGGGATGGCGTATCACTGCAGAATGCTGTGGTAGCCATGCTGGTTAAGTGTGCCTTGAATTCTAAATAAATCTCAGACAGTGTCACCAGCAAAGCACCCCCACACCATCACACCTCCTCCTCCATGCTTCACGGTGGGAAACACATGCAGAGATCATCCGTTCACCTACTCTGCGTCTCACAAAGACACAGTGGTTGGAACCAAAAATCAGACCAAAGGACAGATTTCCACCGGTCTAATGTCCATTGCTCGTATTTCTTGGCCCAAGCAAGTCTCTTCTTATTGGTGTCCTTTTAATAGTGGTTTCTTTGCAGCAATTTGACCATGAAGGCATGATTAACACAGTCTCCTCTGAAAAGTTCATGTTGAGAAGTGTCTGTTACTTGAACTCTGTGAAGCATTTATTTGGGCAGCAATCTGAGGTGCAGTTAACTCTAATGAACTTATCCTCTGCAGCAGAGGTAACTCTGGGTTTTCCTTTCCTGTGGCGGTTGTAACGGCAGGAGAGAAGGATCAGAGGACCAATACGCAGTGTGGTAATTTTCCATAATGAATTTAATCAACACAAAACAATACACTATACAAAATAACAAAAGAACATACCGTCACAGTCCTAGCTGGTGCAGAACACAAACACAGAGACAGGAAATAACCACCCACAATCCCCAACACAAAACAAGCCACCTATATATGATTCTCAATCAGGGACAACGATTGACAGCTGTCTCTGATTGAGAACCATATCAGGCTGAACATAGAAACAGACGACCTAGACACACAACATAGAATTCCCACCCAGCTCACGTCCTGACCAACACTAAACAAGCAAAACACATAAGAACTCTGGTCAGGACGTTACAGTACCCCCCCCCCCCCCTGAGGTGCGGACTCCGAACGCACCCCTAAAACTCAAGGGGAGGGTCTGGGTGGGCATCTGTCCGCGGTGGCGGCTCCGGCGGTGGACGAGGACACCACTCCACCACTGTCTTTGTCCCCCTCCTTAGCGTCCTTTGAGTGGCGACCCTCGCCCACGACCTTGGCCTAAGAATCCTCCCCACGGCCCCCACATGATTTAGGAGGTAGCTCAGGACAGAGAGGTAGCTCAGGACAGAGAGGTAACTCAGGACAGAGAGGTAGCTCCGGACAGAGAGGTAGCTCCGGACAGAGAGGCAGCTCAGGACGAATGGCAGCTCCAGACTGAATGGCAGCTCCGGACTGAGTGGCAGCTCCGGACTGAGTGGCAGCTCCGGACTGAGTGGCAGCTCCGGACTGAGTGGCAGCTCCGGACTGGGTGGCAGCTCCGGACTGGGTGGCAGCTCCGGACTGGGTGGCAGCTCATGACTGGGTGGCAGCTCATGACTGGAGGGCAGCTCATGACTGGAGGGCAGCTCATGACTGGAGGGCAGCTCATGACTGGAGGGCAGCTCATGACTGGAGGGCAACTCATGACTGGAGGGCAGCTCATGACTGGAGGGCAGCTCATGACTGGAGGGCAGCTCATGACTGGAGGGCAGCTCATGACTGGAGGGCAGCTCATGACTGTAGGGCAGCTCATGACTATAGGGCAGCTCATGACTGTAGGGCAGCTCTGGCAGCTCCTGACTGGCTGGCGGCTCTGGCAGCTCCTGACTGTCTGGCGGCTCTGGCAGCTCCTGACTGGCTGGCGTCTCTGGCAGCTCCTGACTGGCTGGCGTCTCTGGCAGCTCCTGACTGGCTGGCGTCTCTGGCGGCTCCTGACTGGCTGGCGGCTCTGGCGGCTCCTGACTGGCTGGCGGCTCTGGCGGCTCCTGACTGGCTGGCGGCTCTGGCGGCTCCTGACTGGCTGGCGGCTCCTGACTGACGGACGGCTCTAGCGTCTCGGGACAGACGGGCGGCTCTAATGGCTCGGGACAGACGGGCGGCTCTAATGGCTCGTGGCAGACAGATGGCTCAGATGGCGCTGGGCAGACAGATGGCTCAGATGGCGCTGGGCAGACAGATGGCTCAGACGGCGCTGGGCAGACGGATGGCTCAGGCGGCGCTGGGCAGACGGATGGCTCAGGCGGCGCTGGGCAGACGGATGGCTCAGACGGCGCTGGGCAGACGGATGGCTCAGACGGCGCTGGGCAGACGGATGGCTCAGATGGTGCTGGGCAGGCAGGCAGTGCAGGCAGCTCAGACGGCGCTGGGCAGACGAGCAGTGCAGGCGGCGTTGAGCAGACGAACAGTGCAGGCAGCTCAGACGGCGCTGGGCAGGCAGGCAGCTCAGACGGCGCTGGACAGACGAGCAGTGCAGGCGGCGTTGAGCAGACGAGCAGTGCAGGCAGTTCAGACGGCGCTGGACAGACGAGCAGTGCAGGCGGCGTTGGGCAGACGGCCGACTCTGACCTGCTGAGGCGCACAGTAGGCCTGGTGCGTGGTGCCGGAACTGATGGTACCGGACTGGAGACACGCACCTCAAGGCTAGTGCGGGGAGCAGGAACAGGGCACACTGGACTCTCGATGCGCACTATAGGCCTGGTGCGTGGTACCGGCACTGGTGGTACCGGGCTGAGGGCACGCACCTCAGGGCGAGTGCGGGGAGAAGGCACAGTGCGTACAGGGCTCTGGAGACGCACAGGAGGCTTGGTGTGTGGTGCCGGAACTGGAGGTACTGGGCTGGAGACACGCACCACAGGGAGAGTGCGTGGAGGAGGAACAGGGCTCTGGAGACGCACTGGAAGCCTGGTGCGTGGTGTAGGCACTGGTGGTACCGGGCTGGAGCGGGAAGGTAGCGCCGGATATACCGGACCGTGCAGGCGTACTGGCTCCCTTGAGCACTGAGCCTGCCCAACCTTACCTGGTTGCATGCTCCCCGTAGCCCGTCCAGTGCGGGGAGGTGGAATAACCCGCACTGGGCTGTGTTGGCGAACCGGGGACACCATGCGTAAGGTTGGTGCCATGTACACCGGCCCGAGGAGACGTACTGGAGGCCAGATATGTAGAGCCGGCTTCATGGCACTTGGCTCAATGCTCACTCTAGCCCGCCCAGTGCGGGGAGGTGGAATAACCCGCACCGGGCTATGCACCCGTACAGGAGACACCGTGCGCTCTTCCGCATAACACAGTGTCTGCCCGTACTCCTGCTCTCCACGGTAAGCATGGGAAGTGGGCGCAGGTTTCCTACCTGCCCTCGCCACACTACCCTTTAGCCCCCCCCAAGACATTTTTGGGGTTTCTTCACGGGCTTCCAGCCCCGCTTCCGTGCTGCCTCCTCAGACCACCGCTCCTGGGCTTTAGCTGCCTCCATCTCTTCCCGAGAGCGGCGATATTCTCCAACCTTAGCCCAGGGTCCTTCTCCGTTAAATATTTGCTCCCATGACCATTCCTCCTGGTACCGCTGCTGCTGTCGCTGCTGCCCGTTGCCACGCTGCTTGATCCTTGGTTGGTGGGTGGTTCTGTAACGGCAGTCTACTTCGTCCTCCTCCTCAGATGAGGAGAGGCGAGAAGGATCAGAGGACCAATACGCAGCGTGGTAATTTTCCATAATGAATTTAATCAACACAAAACAATACACTATACAAAATAACAAAAGAACATACCGTCACAGTCCTAGCTGGTGCAGAACACAAACACAGAGACAGGAAATAACCACCCACAATCCCCAACACAAAACAAGCCACCTATATATGATTCTCAATCAGGGACAACGATTGACAGCTGTCTCTGATTGAGAACCATATCAGGCTGAACATAGAAACAGACGAACTAGACACACAACATAGAATTCCCACCCAGCTCACGTCCTGACCAACACTAAACAAGCAAAACACATAAGAACTCTGGTCAGGACGTTACAGCGGTCCTCATGAGACCATGTTTCATTATAGCGCTTGATGGTTTTTGCGACTGCACTTGAAGAAACATTTTCCGCATTGACTGACCTTCATGTCTTAAAGTAATGATGGACTGTCGTTTCTCTTTGCTTATTTGAGCTGTTCTTGCCATATTATGGACTTGGCCTTTCGCCAAAAAAGGGCTATCATCCTGTATACCACCCATACCTTGTCACAACACAACTGATTGGCTAAACTGGATTAAGAAGGAAAGAAATTCCACAAATGAACTTTTAACAAGGCACACCTGTTAATTGAAATGCATTCCAGGTGACTACCTCATGACGTTGGTTGAGAGAATGCCAAGAGTGTGCAAAGCTGTCATCAAGGCAAAGGGTGGCTACTTTGAAGAATCTCAAATATAAAATATTATTTGTTTAACACTTTTTTGGTTACTACATGATTCCATATGTGTTCTTTCATAGTGTTGATGTCTTCACTATTATTCTACAATGTAGAAAATAGTAAAAATAAAGAAAAACCCTTGAATGAGTAGGTGTGTCCAAACTTTTGACTGGTAGTGTACATACATTCCACTTTGAAATGTCAGACTTGGATGTCCATTTAATTATAATCCACATAATAATTCACATTTCCTGTTGCTGAAGGATAATTGTTCTGCTGTAGCAAACTGGCTCAAATTAAGATCCTACACCTGTACATACACACACGCACACACACACACACACACACCCTCTCATGGCTCCACTGTTGGCTGGCAGGAGAACAAGTAATGCATAATGGCTCAGCCAAGGCCAATATGTTAGGAAGTTAACTGCCAGGTTCTCACACTGCTGCTACCACACACATGAATGCACGCACTCACGCAGACGCACATGCACACGCACGGATACCCACACACACGCACACATACACTGCTGCTTGAACAGGCAGAAGCCTTGAACAGCTACTACAGCCACTGAGCCCAGCAACCCTGTATTCTTAGAACACTGCTGGCCTGGCTGTTCACTGCACAGTGTGAGTCACTGCAGTTGATTTAATATTTATATTTATTTATATCATTTATTTGAAACTAAATGTAGAAAATATGAAAAGTTACAACCATTTGCTCATTCTATTAAGTAACCTAAGTGCAATGGAAGATAGTTTCCACCTTCCCCTTTTCATGGATTTCAATGAGGTCATTCAGAGTTGTAATATATGTACATTTCCCCGGTTAAATTCAGCAGTAAAGCTCATAAGGTTGTTACTGTAATGTTGTAATACAGTAACAGTCAGTTTTTATGGAGTTTACAGTGATATATCACAGCATAGCCATTCTGGAGATCACAAGGTGCTGTGAAGACTGCCTAACTGTGTGATAAATAAACTCTCTGCTTGGCAGCCTAGAGGATCAGACAAAGTGTGTAACTTTAGCAACCTTAGCTTATGAATGTAGCCGAGTGTTGATACAGCCTGGTCAGCTACGGGTCATCTTTGCCTTTCCTGGATAGCGTCCCAAATCTACTCCCTACATAGTGCACTACTTTTGACCAGGGTTCTCGTAAAATGCAGTGCACTATATAGGAAATAGGGTGCCACTTGGGACACAGCTATACTGTAGCTTAGCTCTGCCGGACAGAGAGATTTCCAACTGGAAAATGAGATCACAGATTCTTCTGACTCCAGGGTCACTGATCATGAGATGTCAGTAATGTCTGTCTCTACTGGTGTCTGCAGCGTCAGGGCTTCCTATTGGCTTCCTGGGTTTGAGTGGCACTGCATGTGATTTATCATGACAACCGGAACAAATTCTGTTAATGAAGTCACCTTGGGTTCTAGATCAACTGTCTGACTTCAAATGTCTCACAACCCACCATTTTAAGATGTGCCCCAAATGGCACCCTATTCTCTGCACTACTTTTGACTGCACTACTTGGGCTCTGGTCAAAAGTATTGCACTAAGTAGGGAATATGGTGCCATTTCAGACATAGTCTTAGAGTCATCTAAATGAAAATGTAATGTCTACCGCTTGATACAGGGGAAAGGACAGAAACAACGATAGCTGTCTACTGTTCTGGCTTGATATGTCTTCCTGTGGATTTAGATTTTTACCTTGTTTCCATCTTGAAATAGAAATATAATGTTTTCTAGGATTCTGTTATATTTTGTATTCTTGTCTTTTCCCTTTTGTCTGTGAGCCCTTTCCTGACTCAGTTCTGAGGGTTAGAACGTGGGTGTGCTTCGGTATACAACTCTCTTCTACTGCCTTCTCTCCCATGGGCATCGGCAGGCTAGCTAATACCTTTCATTTGGCTGTGTGTGTGTGTGTGTGTGTGTGTGTGTGTGTGTGTGTGTGTGTGTGTGTGTGTGTGTGTGTGTGTGTGTGTGTGTGTGTGTGTGTGTGTGTGTGTGTGTGTGTGTGTGTGTGTGTGTGTGTGTGTGTGTGAGACAGAGAGAAAGACCCTCGTGTACAGCTCAGCTCACTGTCTGAACATATAGGTAGTGCCCACTTGCCGATGGGCAGACAGGGAACAGAGGCAGCTCATCTCAGTGTCTGAAAGCACGCACACACATACACTCCAGAAAATATACCAGTGAAGTAGGGGCAGGAGAAAAGAAGCGTGGGGGAAGGGTTTAGAGGACATCAAATTCTCCTAATGCAGAGAAGAATATTCATGAACATATTCACATTAAATTTATGAAAAATCTGCTTTATGAATAATAATATTGTCACAGTACAGTCACTGGACCAGTATTTTCACTGGACCAGTACAGATCTCTACTTGGATTCAACAGTGTGGTAAACTGGTTTCTCCTTTCCTGCAAGTGTAGCTAGGCCTTGGATATGTTATTCAGGGGGTATGAATCTCTGCTTCTCATCCTTTGATACCATCTCACAGAGTTAGGTAGTTTACACTGAGTGGGCACTGCCTGCCAGCGCTGTGCTGCCAGGGACTCACTTCACTGCCTGCCTGCGCTGTGCTGCCAGGGACTCACTACACTGCCTGCCTGCGCTGTGCTGCCAGGGACTCACTACACTGCCTGCCTGCGCTGTGCTGCCAGGGACTCACTACACTGCCTGCCTGCGCTGTGCTGCCAGGGACTCACTGCACTGCCTGCCTGCACTGTGCTGCCAGGGACTCACTACACTGCCTGCCTGCGCTGTGCTGCCAGGGACTCACTACACTGCCTGCCTGCGCTGTGCTGCCAGGGACTCACTGCACTGCCTGCCTGCGCTGTGCTGCCAGGGACTCACTACACTGCCTGCCTGCGCTGTGCTGCCAGGGACTCACTGCACTGCCTGCTGCTTTCTCTTGGTTTTGTAGTCACTAGCATCTGACGAGCCATGCAGAGCCATGCAGAACCAGACGGGAGTCAGAGCCACGCAGGCTTGCTCCTAGGCTTTCCTTTATTTACAATCTGGACTCCATTCCTCAGGGGAGAACAAGCTCATTCAGGCAGCGTCTGGCCAGTCTCCAGCCTCCCTCTAACCACTCATACAGGCAGCGTCTGGCCAGTCTCCAGCCTTCCTCTAACCACTCATACAGACAGCGTCTGGCCAGTCTCCAGCCTTCCTCTAGATCTGTAACGGATCTCCTCTTCATCTGAGGAGGAGTAGGAAGGATCGGACCAATGTGCAGCGTGGTAAGTGTTCGTAATTTTATTAAAATGCACTGAACACTAAAATACAAAAATAAACAAACAAAGAACAACCGAAACAGTTCCGTCTGGTAACTAATACAAAGACAGAAAACAACGACCCACAAATCATAGCAGGAAAACAGGCTACTTAAGTATGGCTCCCAATCAGAGACAACGATAGACAGCTGCCTCTGATTGGGAACCACACCAGGCCAAACACATAGAAACACAACAACATAGAAAAAAGAACATAGACTGCCCACCCCAACTCACGACTAAAATAGAGACATAAAAAAGGAACTACGGTCAGGACGTGACAGTACCCCCCCCCAAAGTTGCGGACTGCGGCCGCAAAACCTAAACCCATAGGGGAGGGTCTGGGTGGGCATCTGTCCGCGGTGGCGGCTCTGGCGCGGGACGTGGACCCCACTCCACCATAGTCTTAGCCCACTTAGGTGGCGCCTTTGGAGCGGCGACCCTCGCCGCCGACCCCGGACTGGGAACCCTTGCAGCGGGCCCCAAATAGACGGGAGACTCTGGCAGCGCCAGACAGGCGGGAGACTCTGGCAGCGCCGGAGTGAAGGGCGACTCTGGCAGCGCCGGAGTGAAGGGCGACTCTGGCAGCGCCGGAGTGAAGGGCGACTCTGGCAGCGCCGGAGTGAAGGGCGACTCTGGCAGCGCCGGAGTGAAGGGCGACTCTGGCAGCGCCGGAGTGAAGGGCGACTCTGGCAGCGCCGGAGTGAAGGGCGACTCTGGCAGCGCCGGAGTGAAGGGCGACTCTGGCAGCGCCGGAGTGAAGGGCGACTCTGGCAGCGCCGGAGTGAAGGGCGACTCTGGCAGCGCCGGAGTGAAGGGCGACTCTGGCAGCGCCGGAGTGAAGGGCGACTCTGGCAGCTCCGGAGTGAAGGGCGACTCTGGCAGCTCCGGAGTGACGGGCGACTCTGGCAGCTCCTGACTGACGGGCGACTCTGGCAGCTCCTGACTGACGGGCGACTCTGGCAGCTCCTGACTGACGGGCGACTCTGGCAGCTCCTGACTGACGGGCGACTCTGGCAGCTCCTGACTGACGGGCGGCTCTGGCAGCTCCTGACTGACGGGCGGCTCTGGCAGCTCCTGACTGACGGGCGGCTCTGGCAGCTCCTGACTGACGGGCGGCTCTGGCAGCTCCTGACTGGAGGGAGAACCTGGAGGGAGGAGACGGAGAGACAGCCTGGTGCGTGGGGCTGCCACAGGACCCACCAGGCTGGGGAGACCTACAGGAGGCCTGGTGCGTAGAGGAGGCACCGGATGGACCGGGCTGTGGGGGAGCACTGGGGCTCTGGTGCGCAGCCTTGGCACCACTCCTCCAGGCTGGATGACCACTTTAGCCCAGAAATCAAATCAAATCAAGTTTATTTTATATAGCCCTTCGTACATCAGCTAATATCTCGAAGTGCTGTACAGAAACCCAGCCTAAAACCCCAAACAGCAAGCAATGCAGGTGTAGAAGCACGTGGCTAGGAAAAACTCCCTAGAAAGGCCAAAACCTAGGAAGAAACCTAGAGAGGAACCAGGCTATGAGGGGTGGCCAGTCCTCTTCTGGCTGTGCCGGGTGGAGATTATAACAGAACATGGCCAAGATGTTCAAAATGTTCATAAGTGACAAGCATGGTCAAATAATAATCAGGAATAAATGTCAGTTGGCTTTTCATAGCCGATCATTAAGAGTTGAAAACAGCAGGTCTGGGACAGGTAGGGGTTCCATAACCGCAGGCAGAACAGTTGAAACTGGAATAGCAGCAAGGCCAGGTGGACTGGGGACAGCAAGGAGTCATCATGCCCGGTAGTCCTGACGTATGGTCCTAGGGCTCAGGTCCTCCGAGAGAGAGAAAGAAAGAGAGAAGGAGAGAATTAGAGAGAGCCAAGATTTTCAAAATGTTCATAAATCACAAGCATGGTCAAATAATAATCAGGAATAAATGTCAGTTGGCTTTTCATAGCCGATCATTAAGAGTTGAAAGCAGCAGGTCTGGGACAGGTAGGGGTTCCATAACCGCAGGCAGAACAGTTGAAACTGGAACAGCAGCAAGGCCAGGTGGACTGGGGACAGCAAGGAGTCATCATGCCCGGTAGTCCTGACGTATGGTCCTAGGGCTCAGGTTCTCGGAGAGAGAGAAAGAAAGAGAGAAGGAGAGAATTAGAGAGAGCATACTTAAATTCACACAGGACACTGGATAAGACAGGAGAAGTACTCCAGATATAACCAACTGACCCTAGCCCCCCGACACATAAACTACTGCAGCATAAATACTGGAGGCTGAGACAGGAGGGGTCAGGAGACACTGTGGCCCCATCCGATGATACCCCCGGACAGGGCCAAACAGGAAGGATATAACCCCACCCACTTTGCCAAAGCACAGCCCCCGCACCACTAGAGGGATATCTTCAACCACCAACTTACAATCCTGAGACAAGTCCGAGTATAGCCCACAAAGATCTCCACCACAGCACAAACCAAGGGGGGGCGCCAACCCAGACAGGAAGATCACGTCAGTAACTCAACCCACTCAAGTGACGCACCCCTCCTAGGGACGGCATGAAAGAGCACCAGTAAGCCAGTGACTCAGCCCCTGTAATAGGGTTAGAGGCAGAGAATCCCAGTGGAGAGAGGGGAACCGGCCAGGCAGAGACAGCAAGGGCGGTTCGTTGTTCCAGAGCCTTTCCGTTCACCTTCACACTCCTGGGCCAGACTACACTCAATCATATGACCTACTGAAGAGATAAGTCTTCAGTAAAGACTTAAAGGTTGAGACCGAGTCTGCGTCTCTCACATGGGTAGGCAGACCGTTCCATAAAAATGGAGATCTATAGGAGAAAGCCCTGCCTCCAGCTGTTTGCTTAGAAATTCTATGGACAATTAGGAGGCCTGCGTCTTGTGACTGTAGCGTACGTGTAGGTATGTACGGCAGGACCAACTCGGAAAGATAGGTAGGAGCAAGCCCATGTAACGCTTTATAGGTTAACAGTAAAACCTTGAAATCAGCCCTTGCCTTAACAGGAAGCCAGTGTAGGGAAGCTAGCACTGGAGTAATATGATCAAATTTCTTGGTTCTAGTCAGGATTCTAGCAGCCGTATTTAGCACTAACTGAAGTTTATTTAGTGCTTTATCCGGGTAGCCGGAAAGTAGAGCATTGCAGTATTCTAACCTAGAAGTAACAAATGCATGGATTAATTTTTCTGCATAATTTTTGGACAGAAAATTTCTGATTTTTGCAATGTTACGTAGATGGAAAAAAGCTGTCCTTGAAACAGTCTTGATATGTTCGTCAAAAGAGAGATCAGGGTCAAGAGTAACGCCGAGGTCCTTCACAGTTTTATTTGAGACGACTTTACAACCATCAAGATTAATTGTCAGATTTAACAGAAGATCTCTTTGTTTCTTGGGACCTAGAACAAGCATCTCTGTTTTGTCCGAGTTTAAAAGTAGAAAGTTTTCAGCCATCCACTTCCTTATGTCTGAAACACAGGCTTCTAGCGAGGGCAATTTTGGGGCTTCACCATGTTTCATTGAAATGTACAGCTGTGTGTCATCCGCATAGCAGTGAAAGTTAACATTATGTTTTCGAATAACATCCCCAAGAGGTAAAATATATAGTGAAAACAATAGTGGTCCTAAAACGGAACCTTGAGGAACACCGAAATGTACAGTTGATTTGTCAGAGGACAAACATTCACAGAGACAAACTGATATCTTTCCAACAGATAAGATCTAAACCAGGCCAGAACTTGTCCGTGTAGGCCAATTTGGGTTTCCAGTCTCTCCAAAAGAATGTGGTGATCGATGGTATCAAAGGCAGCACTAAGGTCTAGTAGCACGAGGACAGATGTAGAGCCTCGGTCTGACGCCATTAAAAGGTCATTTACCACCTTCACAAGTGCAGTCTCAGTGCTATGATGGGGTCTAAAACCAGACTGAAGTATTTCGTATACATTGTTTGTCTTCAGGAAGGCAGTGAGTTGCTGCGCAACAGCTTTTTCTAAAATTTTTGAGAGGAATGGAAGATTCGATATAGGCCGATAGTTTTTTATATTTTCCGGGTCAAGGTTTGGCTTTTTCAAGAGAGGCTTTATTACTGCCACTTTTAGTGAGTTTGGTACACATCCGGTGGATAGAGAGCCGTTTATTATGTTCAACATAGGAGGACCAAGCACATGAAGCAGCTCTTTCAGTAGTTTAGTTGGAATAGGATCCAGTATGCAGCTTGAAGGTTTAGAGGCCATGATTATTTTCATCATTGTGTCAAGAGATATAGTACTAAAACACTTAAGTGTCTCTCCCGATCCCAGGCCCTGGCAGAGCTGTGCAGATCCAGGACAGCTAAGCCCTGGAGGAATACGCAGATTTAAAGAGGAGTCCGTAATTTGCTTTCTAATGATCATGATCTTTTCCTCAAAGAAGTTCATGAATTTATTACTGCTGAAGTGAAAGCCATCCTCTCTTGGGGAATGCTGCTTTTTAGTTAGCTTTGCAACAGTATCAAAAATAAATTTTGGATTGTTCTTATTTTCCTCAATTAAGTTGGAAAAGTAGGATGATCGAGCAGCAGTGAGGGCTCTTCGATACTGCACGGTACTGTCTTTCCAAGCTAGTCGGAAGACTTCCAGTTTGGTGTGGCGCCATTTCCGTTCCAATTTTCTGGAAGCTTGCTTCAGAGCTCGGGTATTTTCTGTATACCAGGGAGCTAGTTTCTTATGACAAATGTTTTTCGTTTTTAGGGGTGCAACTGCATCTAGGGTATTGCGCAAGGTTAAATTGAGTTCCTCAGTTAGGTGGTTAACTGATTTTTGTCCTCTGACGTCCTTGGGTAGGCAGAAGGAGTCTGGAAGGGCATCAAGGAATTTTTGTGTTGTCTGAGAATTTATAGCACGACTTTTGATGCTCCTTGGTTGGGGTCTGAGCAGATTATTTGTTGCGATTGCAAACGTAATAAAATGGTGGTCCGATAGTCCAGGATTATGAGGAAAAACATTAAGATCTACAACATTTATTCCATGGGACAAAACTAGGTCCAGAGTATGACTGTGGCAGTGAGTAGGTCCAGAGACATGTTGGACAAAACCCACTGAGTCGATGATGGCTCCGGAAGCCTTTTGGAGTGGGTCTGTGGACTTCTCCATATGAATATTAAAATCACCAAAAATTAGAATATGATCTGCTATGACTACAAGGTCCGATAGGAATTCAGGGAACTCAGAGAGGAACGCTGTATATGGCCCAGGAGGCCTGTAAACAGTAGCTATAAAAAGTGATTGAGTAGGCTGCATAGATTTCATGACTAGAAGCTCAAAAGACGAAAACGTCATTTTTTTTTTTGTAAATTGAAATTTGCTATCGTAAATGTTAGCAACACCTCCGCCTTTGCGGGATGCACAGGGGATATGGTCACTAGTGTAACCAGGAGGAGAGGCCTCATTTAACACAGTAAATTCATCAGGCTTAAGCCATGTTTCAGTCAGGCCAATCACATCAAGATTATGATCAGTGATTAGTTCATTGACTATAACTGCCTTTGAAGTGAGGGATCTAACATTAAGTAACCCTATTTTGAGATGTGAGGTATCACGATCTCTTTCAATAATGGCAGGAATGGAGGAGGTCTTTATCCTAATGAGATTGCTAAGGCGAACACTGCCATGTTTAGTTTTGCCCAACCTAGGTCAAGGCACAGACACAGTCTCAATGGGGATGGCTGAGCTGACTACACTGACTATGCTAGTGGCAGACTCCACTAAGCTGGCAGGTTGGCTAACAGCCTGCTGCCTGGCCTGCACCCTATTTCATTGTGGAGCTAGAGGAGTTAGAGCCCTGTCTATGTTGGTAGATAAGATGAGAGCACCCCTCCAGCTAGGATGGAGTCCGTCACTCCTCAGCAGGTCAGGCTTGGTCCTGTTTGTGGGTGAGTCCCAGAAAGAGGGCCAATTATCTACAAATTCTATCTTTTGGGAGGGGCAGAAAACAGTTTTCAACCAGCGATTGAGTTGTGAGACTCTGCTGTAGAGCTCGTCACTCCCCCTAACTGGGACCCTCCAGAGTGCAGGCACAGGTTGAACCGGGCTGTGGGTGAGCACTGGAGATCTGGTGCATACCACTCGCACCTCTCCCTTAGGCTCAATGCCCACATTCGCCCGGCACGAGCGGAGCACAGGCATAGGACGCACTGCACCCTCCCAGCGCCCCGGAGACACAGCACGCAGAGCCGGCGCTGGATACCCTGGGCCGAAACGGTGTACTAGAGACCAGACACGCTGAGCCGGCACAACACGCCCTGGCTGGATGCCCACTCTCGCATGGCACTTGCGGGGGGCTGGCCTATAGCGCTCCGGGCTATGAGCGCGTACTGGCGACACTGTGCGCTTCACCGCATAACACGGTGCCTGACCAGTACAACGCTGCTTTCGGTAAGCACGGGGAGTTGGCTCAGGTCTATCCCTTGACACCGGCAATCTCCCTGTGTGCGCCCCCCAAAAAATGTGGGGGGCTGCCTCTCGTGCCTACTGCGCTGCCTTACCTCATATCGCCGCCGCTCAGCTTTCGCTGCCTCCAGTTCTTCTATGGGGCGGCGATATTCCCCAGCCTGACTCTAGGGTCCCTTAACGTCCAATATCTCCTCCCAAGTCCAGGAGTCCAGAACCCTCTGCTCCTTGTTACCACGCTGCTTGGTCCGTTGGTGGTGGGTAGTTCTGTAACGGATCTCCTCTTCGTCTGAGGAGGAGTAGGAAGGATCGGACCAATGTGCAGCGTGGTAAGTGTTCGTCATTTTATTAAAATGCACTGAACACTAAAATACAAAAAATAAACAAACAAAGAACAACCGAAACAGTTCCGTCTGGTAACTAATACAAAGACAGAAAACAACTACCCACAAATCATAGTAGGAAAACAGGCTACCTAAGTATGGCTCCCAATCAGAGACAACGATAGACAGCTGCCTCTGATTGGGAACCACACCAGGCCAAACACATAGAAACACAACAACATAGAAAAAAGAACATAGACTGCCCACCCCAACTCACGCCCTGACTAAACTAAAATAGACATAAAAAAGGAACTAAGGTCAGGACGTGACAACATGTGTATGACTGTGTTGACAGATATATCTACTGTAAATCACGTCCAGATATGCTACTTATTTTACTTTTTTAACATGCACAGAAATAATAAAGCCCTTTTTTACATCAGCCGATGTCACAAAGTGCTGTACAGAAACCCAGCCTAAAACCCCAAACAGCAAGCAATGCAGATGTAGAAGCACGGTGGCTAGGAAAAACTCCCTAGAAAGGCAGGAACCTAGGAAGAAACCTAGAGAGGAACCAGGCTCTGAGGGGTGGCCAGTCCTCTTCTGGCTGTGCCGGGTGGAGATTATAACAGAAGATGTTCAAATGTTCATAGATGACCAGCAGGGTCAGATAATAGTAATAATCACAGTGGTTGTAGAGGGTGCAACAGGTCAGCAGCTCAGAACTCAGGTCCTCCAGGAGGGGAGGGAGAAGGAGAGAGAGAGAGAGAATTAGAGGGAGCATACTTAAATTCACACAGGACACCGGATAAGACAGGAGAAATACTCTAGACATAATAGACTGATCCTAGCCCCCCGACACAAACTATTGCAGCATAAATACTGGAGGTTGAGACTGGAGGGGTCGGGAGACACTGTAAGGAACTACACTGAGGGAAAAGTACACTGTGCATTCAGCACCATGGACAGAACTCTTGTTAACGGGTATGCACAAAAACATAAGAAAGAGAGAGAGCTCAACATTACATTTAAACTACTCAATCAGTGTGAGGAGTGAAGTCTCTGATGGGCATTCACTACAGCAGTGAAGTCAGATATAGTTTCTGACATCGCTATGCGCATGATTGCTGAGAGGTGAGAGCCAGCAAGAGATGATCTGTGCCTTGATTTCATCACTGAATGTCTGTTCACATACATAGGTTGACCCAAACAGTACAAACATCTTCTGAGCATGACTCATAATCTTTGGAAAGTTTTGTTCATCGAGAAATGCATAGAACCTCATCAGTGACATTGTTTTGAATAGTTCTCCAATCACTGCATCAGACTGAAGATCGATAAGCTCAAGTTGCAGGTCAGTGGGGCTTTATCCACATTGAAAGTGAAAGGAGAGGAAAACAACAGCATGTCATTTTCCAACACTTTGAAAAAACGACGAGAAAAGTCACCGTTCAAATCACGCAGCGTATATATCCCGCTGGTCATCTGATAGGGAACAGACTAGTAGTGTTGGAAGGTGTATGTATACTTCTCCCTCTGGTCATATGATAGGGAACAGACTAGTAGTGTTGGAAGGTGGGTGTATACTTCTCCCGCTGGTCATCTGATAGGGAACAGACTAGTAGTGTTGGAAGGTGGATGTATACTTCTCCCGCTGGTCATCTGATAGGGAACAGACTAGTAGTGTTGGAAGGTGGATGTATACTTCTCCCGCTGGTCATCTGATAGGGAACAGACCAGTAGTGTTGGAAGGTGGATGTATACTTCTGCCGCTGGTCATCTGATAGGGAACAGACTAGTAGTGTTGGAAGGTGGATGTATACTTCTGCCGCTGGTCATCTGATAGGGAACAGACTAGTAGTGTTGGAAGGTGGATGTATACTTCTGCCGCTGGTCATCTGATAGGGAACAGACTAGTAGTGTTGGAAGGTGGATGTATACTTCTGCCGCTGGTCATCTGATAGGGAACAGACTAGTAGTGTTGGAAGGTGGATGTATACTTCTGCCGCTGGTCATCTGATAGAGAACAGACTAGTAGTGTTGGAAGGTGGATGTATACTTCTGCCGCTGGTCATCTGATAGGGAACAGACTAGTAGTGTTGGAAGGTGTATGTATACTTCTCCCTCTGGTCATATGATAGGGAACAGACTAGTAGTGTTGGAAGGTGGGTGTATACTTCTCCCGCTGGTCATCTGATAGGGAACAGACTAGTAGTGTTGGAAGGTGGATGTATACTTCTCCCGCTGGTCATCTGATAGGGAACAGACTAGTAGTGTTGGAAGGTGGATGTATACTTCTCCCGCTGGTCATCTGATAGGGAACAGACTAGTAGTGTTGGAAGGTGGATGTATACTTCTCCCGCTGGTCATCTGATAGGGAACAGACCAGTAGTGTTGGAAGGTGGATGTATACTTCTGCCGCTGGTCATCTGATAGGGAACAGACTAGTAGTGTTGGAAGGTGGATGTATACTTCTGCCGCTGGTCATCTGATAGGGAACAGACTAGTAGTGTTGGAAGGTGGATGTATACTTCTGCCGCTGGTCATCTGATAGGGAACAGACTAGTAGTGTTGGAAGGTGGATGTATACTTCTGCCGCTGGTCATCTGATAGGGAACAGACTAGTAGTGTTGGAAGGTGGATGTATACTTCTGCCGCTGGTCATCTGATAGAGAACAGACTAGTAGTGTTGGAAGGTGGATGTATACTTCTGCCGCTGGTCATCTGATAGGGAACAGACTAGTAGTGTTGGAAGGTGTATGTATACTTCTCCCTCTGGTCATATGATAGGGAACAGACTAGTAGTGTTGGAAGGTGGGTGTATACTTCTCCCGCTGGTCATCTGATAGGGAACAGACTAGTAGTGTTGGAAGGTGGATGTATACTTCTCCCGCTGGTCATCTGATAGGGAACAGACTAGTAGTGTTGGAAGGTGGATGTATACTTCTCCCGCTGGTCATCTGATAGGGAACAGACCAGTAGTGTTGGAAGGTGGATGTATACTTCTGCCGCTGGTCATCTGATAGGGAACAGACTAGTAGTGTTGGAAGGTGGATGTATACTTCTCCCGCTGGTCATCTGATAGGGAACAGACTAGTAGTGTTGGAAGGTGGATGTATACTTCTGCCGCTGGTCATCTGATAGGGAACAGACTAGTAGTGTTGGAAGGTGGATGTATACTTCTGCCGCTGGTCATCTGATAGGGAACAGACTAGTAGTGTTGGAAGGGGGATGTATACTTCTGCCGCTGGTCATCTGATAGGGAACAGACTAGTAGTGTTGGAAGGTGGATGTATACTTCTGCCGCTGGTCATCTGATAGGGAACAGACTAGTAGTGTTGGAAGGTGGATGTATACTTCTGCCGCTGGTCATCTGATAGGGAACAGACTAGTAGTGTTGGAAGGTGGGTGTATACTTCTCCCGCTGGTCATCTGATAGGGAACAGACTAGTAGTGTTGGAAGGTGGATGTATACTTCTCCCGCTGGTCATCTGATAGGGAACAGACTAGTAGTGTTGGAAGGTGGATGTATACTTCTCCCGCTGGTCATCTGATAGGGAACAGACTAGTAGTGTTGGAAGGTGGATGTATACTTCTCCCGCTGGTCATCTGATAGGGAACAGACTAGTAGTGTTGGAAGGTGGGTGTATACTTCTCCCGCTGGTCATCTGATAGGGAACAGACTAGTAGTGTTGGAAGGTGGATGTATACTTCTCCCGCTGGTCATCTGATAGGGAACAGACTAGTAGTGTTGGAAGGTGGATGTATACTTCTGCCGCTGGTCATCTGATAGGGAACAGACTAGTAGTGTTGGAAGGTGGATGTATACTTCTGCCGCTGGTCATCTGATAGGGAACAGACTAGTAGTGTTGGAAGGTGGATGTATACTTCTGCCGCTGGTCATCTGATAGGGAACAGACTAGTAGTGTTGGAAGGTGGATGTATACTTCTCCCGCTGGTCATCTGATAGGGAACAGACTAGTAGTGTTGGAAGGTGGATGTATACTTCTGCCGCTGGTCATCTGATAGGGAACAGACTAGTAGTGTTGGAAGGTGGATGTATACTTCTCCCGCTGGTCATCTGATAGGGAACAGACTAGTAGTGTTGGAAGGTGGATGTGTACTTCTCCCGCTGGTCATCTGATAGGGAACAGACTAGTAGTGTTGGAAGGTGGATGTATACTTCTCCCGCTGGTCATCTGATAGGGAACAGACTAGTAGTGTTGGAAGGTGGATGTATACTTCTGCCGCTGGTCATCTGATAGGGAACAGACTAGTAATGTTGGAAGGTGGATGTATACTTCTCCCGCTGGTCATCGTATAGGGAACAGACTAGTAGTGTTGGAAGGTGGATGTATACTTCTCCCGCTGGTCATCTGATAGGGAACAGACTAGTCGTGTTGGAAGGTGGATGTATACTTCTGCCGCTGGTCATCTGATAGGGAACAGACTAGTAGTGTTGGAAGGTGGATGTATACTTCTGCCGCTGGTCATCTGATAGGGAACAGACTAGTAGAGTTGGAATGTGGTTGTATACTTCTCCCGCTGGTCATCTGATAGGGAACAGACTAGTAGTGTTGGAAGGTGGATGTATACTTCTGCCGCTGGTCATCTGATAGGGAACAGAATAGTAATGTTGGAAGGTGGATGTATACTTCTCCCGCTGGTCATCTGATAGGGAACAGACTAGTAGTGTTGGAAGGTGGATGTATACTTCTCCCGCTGGTCATCTGATAGGGAACAGACTAGTAGTGTTGGAAGGTGGATGTATACTTCTGCCGCTGGTCATCTGATAGGGAACAGACTAGTAGTGTTGGAAGGTGGATGTATACTTCTCCCGCTGGTCATCTGATAGGGAACAGACTAGTAGTGTTGGAAGGTGGATGTATACTTCTGCCGCTGGTCATCTGATAGGGAACAGACTAGTAGTGTTGGAAGGTGGATGTATACTTCTGCCGCTGGTCATCTGATAGGGAACAGACTAGTAGTGTTGGAAGGTGGATGTATACTTCTGCCGCTGGTCATCTGATAGGGAACAGACTAGTAGTGTTGGAAGGTGGATGTATACTTCTGCCGCTGGTCATCTGATAGGGAACAGACTAGTAGTGTTGGAAGGTGGATGTATACTTCTGCCGCTGGTCATCTGATAGGGAACAGACTAGTAGTGTTGGAAGGTGGATGTATACTTCTCCCGCTGGTCATCTGATAGGGAACAGACTAGTAGTGTTGGAAGGTGGATGTATACTTCTCCCGCTGGTCATCTGATAGGGAACAGACTAGTAGTGTTGGAAGGTGGATGTATACTTCTCCCGCTGGTCATCTGATAGGGAACAGACTAGTAGTGTTGGAAGGTGGGTGTATTCTTCTCCCGCTGGTCATCTGATAGGGAACAGACTAGTAGTGTTGGAAGGTGGATGTATACTTCTCCCGCTGGTCATCTGATAGGGAACAGACCAGTAGTGTTGGAAGGTGGATGTATACTTCTGCCGCTGGTCATCTGATAGGGAACAGACTAGTAGTGTTGGAAGGTGGATGTATACTTCTGCCGCTGGTCATCTGATAGGGAACAGACTAGTAGTGTTGGAAGGTGGATGTATACTTCTCCCGCTGGTCATCTGATAGGGAACAGACTAGTAGTGTTGGAAGGTGGATGTGTACTTCTCCCGCTGGTCATCTGATAGGGAACAGACTAGTAGTGTTGGAAGGTGGATGTATACTTCTCCCGCTGGTCATCTGATAGGGAACAGACTAGTAGTGTTGGAAGGTGGATGTATACTTCTGCCGCTGGTCATCTGATAGGGAACAGACTAGTAATGTTGGAAGGTGGATGTATACTTCTCCCGCTGGTCATCGTATAGGGAACAGACTAGTAGTGTTGGAAGGTGGATGTATACTTCTCCCGCTGGTCATCTGATAGGGAACAGACTAGTCGTGTTGGAAGGTGGATGTATACTTCTGCCGCTGGTCATCTGATAGGGAACAGACTAGTAGTGTTGGAAGGTGGATGTATACTTCTGCCGCTGGTCATCTGATAGGGAACAGACTAGTAGAGTTGGAATGTGGTTGTATACTTCTCCCGCTGGTCATCTGATAGGGAACAGACTAGTAGTGTTGGAAGGTGGATGTATACTTCTGCCGCTGGTCATCTGATAGGGAACAGAATAGTAATGTTGGAAGGTGGATGTATACTTCTCCCGCTGGTCATCTGATAGGGAACAGACTAGTAGTGTTGGAAGGTGGATGTATACTTCTCCCGCTGGTCATCTGATAGGGAACAGACTAGTAGTGTTGGAAGGTGGATGTATACTTCTGCCGCTGGTCATCTGATAGGGAACAGACTAGTAGTGTTGGAAGGTGGATGTATACTTCTCCCGCTGGTCATCTGATAGGGAACAGACTAGTAGTGTTGGAAGGTGGATGTATACTTCTGCCGCTGGTCATCTGATAGGGAACAGACTAGTAGTGTTGGAAGGTGGATGTATACTTCTGCCGCTGGTCATCTGATAGGGAACAGACTAGTAGTGTTGGAAGGTGGATGTATACTTCTGCCGCTGGTCATCTGATAGGGAACAGACTAGTAGTGTTGGAAGGTGGATGTATACTTCTGCCGCTGGTCATCTGATAGGGAACAGACTAGTAGTGTTGGAAGGTGGATGTATACTTCTGCCGCTGGTCATCTGATAGGGAACAGACTAGTAGTGTTGGAAGGTGGATGTATACTTCTCCCGCTGGTCATCTGATAGGGAACAGACTAGTAGTGTTGGAAGGTGGATGTATACTTCTCCCGCTGGTCATCTGATAGGGAACAGACTAGTAGTGTTGGAAGGTGGATGTATACTTCTCCCGCTGGTCATCTGATAGGGAACAGACTAGTAGTGTTGGAAGGTGGGTGTATTCTTCTCCCGCTGGTCATCTGATAGGGAACAGACTAGTAGTGTTGGAAGGTGGATGTATACTTCTCCCGCTGGTCATCTGATAGGGAACAGACCAGTAGTGTTGGAAGGTGGATGTATACTTCTGCCGCTGGTCATCTGATAGGGAACAGACTAGTAGTGTTGGAAGGTGGATGTATACTTCTCCCGCTGGTCATCTGATAGGGAACAGACTAGTAGTGTTGGAAGGTGGATGTATACTTCTGCCGCTGGTCATCTGATAGGGAACAGACTAGTAGTGTTGGAAGGTGGATGTATACTTCTGCCGCTGGTCATCTGATAGGGAACAGACTAGTAGTGTTGGAAGGGGGATGTATACTTCTGCCGCTGGTCATCTGATAGGGAACAGACTAGTAGTGTTGGAAGGTGGATGTATACTTCTGCCGCTGGTCATCTGATAGGGAACAGACTAGTAGTGTTGGAAGGTGGATGTATACTTCTGCCGCTGGTCATCTGATAGGGAACAGACTAGTAGTGTTGGAAGGTGGGTGTATACTTCTCCCGCTGGTCATCTGATAGGGAACAGACTAGTAGTGTTGGAAGGTGGATGTATACTTCTCCCGCTGGTCATCTGATAGGGAACAGACTAGTAGTGTTGGAAGGTGGATGTATACTTCTCCCGCTGGTCATCTGATAGGGAACAGACTAGTAGTGTTGGAAGGTGGATGTATACTTCTCCCGCTGGTCATCTGATAGGGAACAGACTAGTAGTGTTGGAAGGTGGGTGTATACTTCTCCCGCTGGTCATCTGATAGGGAACAGACTAGTAGTGTTGGAAGGTGGATGTATACTTCTCCCGCTGGTCATCTGATAGGGAACAGACTAGTAGTGTTGGAAGGTGGATGTATACTTCTGCCGCTGGTCATCTGATAGGGAACAGACTAGTAGTGTTGGAAGGTGGATGTATACTTCTGCCGCTGGTCATCTGATAGGGAACAGACTAGTAGTGTTGGAAGGTGGATGTATACTTCTGCCGCTGGTCATCTGATAGGGAACAGACTAGTAGTGTTGGAAGGTGGATGTATACTTCTCCCGCTGGTCATCTGATAGGGAACAGACTAGTAGTGTTGGAAGGTGGATGTATACTTCTGCCGCTGGTCATCTGATAGGGAACAGACTAGTAGTGTTGGAAGGTGGATGTATACTTCTCCCGCTGGTCATCTGATAGGGAACAGACTAGTAGTGTTGGAAGGTGGATGTGTACTTCTCCCGCTGGTCATCTGATAGGGAACAGACTAGTAGTGTTGGAAGGTGGATGTATACTTCTCCCGCTGGTCATCTGATAGGGAACAGACTAGTAGTGTTGGAAGGTGGATGTATACTTCTGCCGCTGGTCATCTGATAGGGAACAGACTAGTAATGTTGGAAGGTGGATGTATACTTCTCCCGCTGGTCATCGTATAGGGAACAGACTAGTAGTGTTGGAAGGTGGATGTATACTTCTCCCGCTGGTCATCTGATAGGGAACAGACTAGTCGTGTTGGAAGGTGGATGTATACTTCTGCCGCTGGTCATCTGATAGGGAACAGACTAGTAGTGTTGGAAGGTGGATGTATACTTCTGCCGCTGGTCATCTGATAGGGAACAGACTAGTAGAGTTGGAATGTGGTTGTATACTTCTCCCGCTGGTCATCTGATAGGGAACAGACTAGTAGTGTTGGAAGGTGGATGTATACTTCTGCCGCTGGTCATCTGATAGGGAACAGAATAGTAATGTTGGAAGGTGGATGTATACTTCTCCCGCTGGTCATCTGATAGGGAACAGACTAGTAGTGTTGGAAGGTGGATGTATACTTCTCCCGCTGGTCATCTGATAGGGAACAGACTAGTAGTGTTGGAAGGTGGATGTATACTTCTGCCGCTGGTCATCTGATAGGGAACAGACTAGTAGTGTTGGAAGGTGGATGTATACTTCTCCCGCTGGTCATCTGATAGGGAACAGACTAGTAGTGTTGGAAGGTGGATGTATACTTCTGCCGCTGGTCATCTGATAGGGAACAGACTAGTAGTGTTGGAAGGTGGATGTATACTTCTGCCGCTGGTCATCTGATAGGGAACAGACTAGTAGTGTTGGAAGGTGGATGTATACTTCTGCCGCTGGTCATCTGATAGGGAACAGACTAGTAGTGTTGGAAGGTGGATGTATACTTCTGCCGCTGGTCATCTGATAGGGAACAGACTAGTAGTGTTGGAAGGTGGATGTATACTTCTGCCGCTGGTCATCTGATAGGGAACAGACTAGTAGTGTTGGAAGGTGGATGTATACTTCTCCCGCTGGTCATCTGATAGGGAACAGACTAGTAGTGTTGGAAGGTGGATGTATACTTCTCCCGCTGGTCATCTGATAGGGAACAGACTAGTAGTGTTGGAAGGTGGATGTATACTTCTCCCGCTGGTCATCTGATAGGGAACAGACTAGTAGTGTTGGAAGGTGGGATGTATTACTTCTCCCGCTGGTCATCTGATAGGGAACAGACTAGTAGTGTTGGAAGGTGGATGTATACTTCTGCCGCTGGTCATCTGATAGGGAACAGACTAGTAGTGTTGGAAGGTGGATGTATAGCTTCTGCCGCTGGTCATCTGATAGGGAACAGACTAGTAGTGTTGGAAGGTGGATGTATACTTCTGCCGCTGGTCATCTGATAGGGAACAGACTAGTAGTGTTGGAAGGTGGATGTATACTTCTCCCGCTGGTCATCTGATAGGGAACAGACTAGTAGTGTTGGAAGGTGGATGTATACTTCTGCCGCTGGTCATCTGATAGGGAACAGACTAGTAGTGTTGGAAGGTGGATGTATACTTCTGCCGCTGGTCATCTGATAGGGAACAGACTAGTAGTGTTGGAAGGTGGATGTATACTTCTGCCGCTGGTCATCTGATAGGGAACAGACTAGTAGTGTTGGAAGGTGGATGTATACTTCTGCCGCTGGTCATCTGATAGGGAACAGACTAGTAGTGTTGGAAGGTGGATGTATACTTCTGCCGCTGGTCATCTGATAGGGAACAGACTAGTAGTGTTGGAAGGTGGATGTATACTTCTCCCGCTGGTCATCTGATAGGGAACAGACTAGTAGTGTTGGAAGGTGGATGTATACTTCTCCCGCTGGTCATCTGATAGGGAACAGACTAGTAGTGTTGGAAGGTGGATGTATACTTCTCCCGCTGGTCATCTGATAGGGAACAGACTAGTAGTGTTGGAAGGTGGGTGTATTCTTCTCCCGCTGGTCATCTGATAGGGAACAGACTAGTAGTGTTGGAAGGTGGATGTATACTTCTGCCGCTGGTCATCTGATAGGGAACAGACTAGTAGTGTTGGAAGGTGGATGTATGCTTCTGCCGCTGGTCATCTGATAGGGAACAGACTAGTAGTGTTGGAAGGTGGATGTATACTTCTGCCGCTGGTCATCTGATAGGGAACAGACTAGTAGTGTTGGAAGGTGGATGTATACTTCTGCCGCTGGTCATCTGATAGGGAACCGACTAGTAGTGTTGGAAGGTGGATGTATACTTCTCCCGCTGGTCATCTGATAGGGAACAGACTAGTAATGTTGGAAGGTGGATGTATACTTCTGCCGCTGGTCATCTGATAGGGAACAGACTAGTAGTGTTGGAAGGTGGATGTATACTTCTCCCGCTGGTCATATGATAGGGAACAGACTAGTAGTGTTGGAAGGTGGATGTATACTTCTGCCGCTGGTCATCTGATAGGGAACAGACTAGTAGTGTTGGAAGGTGGGTGTATACTTCTCCCGCTGGTCATCTGATAGGGAACAGACTAGTAGTGTTGGAAGGTGGATGTATACTTCTCCCGCTGGTCATATGATAGGGAACAGACTAGTAGTGTTGGAAGGTGGATGTATACTTCTGCCGCTGGTCATCTGATAGGGAACAGACTAGTAGTGTTGGAAGGTGGGTGTATACTTCTGCCGCTGGTCATCTGATAGGGAACAGACTAGTAGTGTTGGAAGGTGGATGTATACTTCTCCTGCTGGTCATCTGATAGGGAACAGACTAGTAGTGTTGGAAGGTGGATGTATACTTCTGCCGCTGGTCATCTGATAGGGAACAGACTAGTAGTGTTGGAAGGTGGATGTATACTTCTCCCGCTGGTCATCTGATAGGGAACAGACTAGTAGTGTTGGAAGGTGGATGTATACTTCTCCCGCTGGTCATCTGATAGGGAACAGACTAGTAGTGTTGGAAGGTGGATGTATACTTCTGCCGCTGGTCATCTGATAGGGAACAGACTAGTAGTGTTGGAAGGTGGATGTATACTTCTCCCGCTGGTCATCTGATAGGGAACAGACTAGTAGTGTTGGAAGGTGGATGTATACTTCTCCCGCTGGTCATCTGATAGGGAACAGACTAGTAGTGTTGGAAGGTGGATGTATACTTCTCCGCTGGTCATCTGATAGGGAACAGACTAGTAGTGTTGGAAGGTGGATGTATACTTCTGCCGCTGGTCATCTGATAGGGAACAGACTAGTAGTGTTGGAAGGTGGATGTATACTTCTCCCGCTGGTCATCTGATAGGGAACAGACTAGTAATGTTGGAAGGTGGATGTATACTTCTGCCGCTGGTCATCTGATAGGGAACAGACTAGTAGTGTTGGAAGGTGGATGTATACTTCTGCCGCTGGTCATCTGATAGGGAACAGACTAGTAGTGTTGGAAGGTGGATGTATACTTCTGCCGCTGGTCATCTGATAGGGAACAGACTAGTAGTGTTGGAAGGTGGATGTATACTTCTCCCGCTGGTCATCTGATAGGGAACAGACTAGTAGTGTTGGAAGGTGGATGTATACTTCTGCCGCTGGTCATCTGATAGGGAACAGACTAGTAATGTTGGAAGGTGGATGTATACTTCTCCCGCTGGTCATCTGATAGGGAACAGACTAGTAGTGTTGGAAGGTGGATGTATACTTCTCCCGCTGGTCATCTGATAGGGAACAGACTAGTAGTGTTGGAAGGTGGATGTATACTTCTGCCGCTGGTCATCTGATAGGGAACAGACTAGTAGTGTTGGAAGGTGGATGTATACTTCTGCCGCTGGTCATCTGATAGGGAACAGACTAGTAGTGTTGGAAGGTGGATGTATACTTCTCCCGCTGGTCATCTGATAGGGAACAGACTAGTAGTGTTGGAAGGTGGATGTATACTTCTGCCGCTGGTCATCTGATAGGGAACAGACTAGTAGGGTTGGAAGGTGGATGTATACTTCTCCCGCTGGTCATCTGATAGGGAACAGACTAGTAGTGTTGGAAGGTGGATGTATACTTCTCCGCTGGTCATCTGATAGGGAACAGACTAGTAGTGTTGGAAGGTGGATGTATACTTCTCCCGCTGGTCATCTGATAGGGAACAGACTAGTAGTGTTGGAAGGTGGATGTATACTTCTGCCGCTGGTCATCTGATAGGGAACAGACTAGTAGTGTTGGAAGGTGGATGTATACTTCTCCGCTGGTCATCTGATAGGGAACAGACTAGTAGTGTCT